>NW_024344241.1:4165005-4312293 GCF_902729225.1 Pteropus medius
ACAGCATATTTTGTCTGTACATATGCCAAGAAATAGGATGGGCATCGTTTTTCTTTTTCAAAATGAGGAAATTGAGGCATTGGCGGGTTAAGTCACACACAGCTAGCAAGTGGCAGAGAGTGGAAGAAAAATGGCATTTATGAGCACCTCCTGTATGCCTAGTGCTGTGCTCATTTCAAGCTCCTGCTGTCACATAATGTCAGGTAGTTTCAGTAGATGAGGACACTGAGGCCTGGAGCATTTAATTAGACTCTGAAACTTATTAAGAAGGAAGGAGAGGGTCCCTCTTTGCTTATAGGGAGTATGTGACAACTCTAGTTCCATCTGAGAACAAAGTGAGGGTGAGCTCTGTGTCCTTCCCATGCTCCCTCCCCACTCCACCCCCAAATCCCTTAGGCCAGTCACTGGGAGCTCCTGAGACAGTGGCTTCCAAGAGGGGCATCGATTTGGAAACAGCCACCCCTTCAGGACTTCAGTGAGGCCAGTAGGATCTAAATACATGTGTTCTCTACCCCCCTTTCTCCGTCCCTCTCCCGTGCCCCAGTAATGCCTGCAGGGAGGACCAAATGTCACCAGAGACAGGAAAGCAGCTGCAGATCAAGCATCTGATCTTCAGTGATGAAGGGTTTCTTGCACTCTAGGTCTGGTAGAAGCAATTTCCTTTTTACAGAAATGCACAGAGCTACTGAGAAGATGGGTGATGAATGGCACCTAGAAGGGTCCTGAGGAGCAACCAGAACGGCAGGTGTCTGTGGCGAGCCATCCTCTCTGGCCCCTGAGAGGCCCTAGGCTGCATTCTGGTCATTATCTCCCACATTAGACCCCATCTTTTTGCTCACTTCCAATATCAGTAAAATAATTTTGGGCAGGCACCCAAAATTTGAATGTTTATCGATTTATATATCCTATAAATGTGCTACCGAGCTAATGAAAGCATCACAAGGCAGACACGAATGTTGACATTTTAAGGGGATAATATGAAACCCTAACAAGAATTCCTGATGTTTTCTCCCTGCACACCCAACAAGTCCCTCTGTGGCCCCACTGGGCTAAAGGCCACTGCTTTTGGACCATGATGGAGAGCCCGCTGGGGGCCTGTCTGAGGATGTAAGAGGCCAGTGAGCGAGGCGTGTGGGAGCACAGATTTGGGGGTCAAACGGAAGTGGGTTCAGAACCCAGCTCCACAACTGAGGAGCCACATGGCTGAGGAAAAAGCCTACATTTCCTCACCGGTAAAACGCGGGAGACCACCCTCCCATGCAAAGTTGATAAACCGATGGCCACACTGCATAGCATGTAAGTGGCACACAGAAGGTGTTAATGAGCTCTCTGTCCCCACATGAACTGAGGCAGTAAGTAAGTAGCCTGGGTATCTAAAAGTCAGTCCGGAGAATGAAGTTTAAATAGGGGGGCCTGATAGCCCAGGAGAAAAGTCCCCAAGGCCGCCTGGCTCTTGGGCAGGCCTCCCACAGGGAAGTGTGCTAGCATCACTCCAGGCAGAATTCCACACACAGAAACACACACATACAAAATTTTGGTTTAATCCTGCTTTTGGCATCTTCCCAGTTTTACTCACAAATGCTTGTATGTCCCTTTGACAACTTAGAAAGCAGAGTAGGACCAGAAAAACAATTCTGAAGCAGTAGAATTTCATTTGGGGCCAGGAATAGTCCCATGGATGTAAGACCTGTACTCTCTCCAAGTCAAGGCAGAGCCCCTCCCTCCATGCCATTTAGCATGACCCACATCACTCTCACGAGGCCACCAAAAAGATGGGACACCCTTTAAGCCACAAGCTGCAGGGCAGAATGGGAAATGCATGCCATCTCTCTCCCAGGAGGCAGCGGGCCTCCTCCTGAATGAGCAGCAGGCTCTTTGGGCACTAAGTTCCCACAGCCATTCATCAGCTGGAGCAGGACGAACAGAGCTGCTGCTGGCCATTCTGACCATGCCCCAGAGTGGTGGCTCCAAGATGCTCCTGTGGTCAGGGACAGAACATTTCAGGAAATATCAGTCCAGGGCCAGGCAATCACAGGACCGTCTCCCCTGGAAAAACTACTTTCAAACTGCCACCAAATTAAACCTGCATTTCAGCAAGGGAAGGAAGCGTATGAAAGGGTGACATACAGGGAGAATTGGCCACACAAGAGGAAAAGGGCTGCATTATTTCTTCTCAGAGGGGCTGCTCTCGCTCCCCTGGGGCCCAAAGCACTGTTCTCTCAAATATCCTACCCCTCGTCTGAGTTTTATGTAAAAGTATTAGCTTCCACTGCAATTGCGGCAGCCATGTTGAACGAGAGCCCAGCTGGGCTTCAGGGATGGGGCGGGGCGGTGTCGGGGGCAAGGGAGGAGGCTGACCTACATCCTCTCTAATGGCCCACACTCCCTACTAGTTACCTTCAGTGCCTTTGCCTGCCTTCATTGCATTCCCCCTCAAAGTGAAAGTGCTCCTAGCACCCTTCACTGTCATTACAGAGTATTTAGCACAGAGTTGCGTAATCTTTAACTTTCTCGGGGGTCCAGGCTGCTGGTCTGTGATCCAGCCACTGAAGACAGGATGAATTCATTTGCAAAGGACAAGCACAAACCTCTGGTGGAAAACAAATTCAATGTACCATAGTAAATGGGAGCAACTCTAAAAAAAAAAAAAAAAAAAGGACACAATCCATTGGGGACCCCGTTGCCATAGAAACTAGTGTTACAGCTTGCTTCTGATAATTAATGGAGGGTTTTGCTATTACAGTGTTCTTGAAACTTCTTTCCCCTGTGCTGCACTGCAGAATGCAGTATCCTCTCCCCATTCATAAATATTTCATTACCACCGGCTGCTGCGTTTCATCACCACGGATAACACTGGGCCTAATTCACTCCTTGACAAAATTCCTGTTGTCCTGTCAGAGAGCAACTTCGTTTATCCCCTTCCTTCTGCAGTCACCATTTACCTGGTTTGAAGTTCTTCACATTCCCAAGTCTAGATGGGTGGCTTTCACTGTGGCTTTGTTCTCAGATCCTGACATCTATTTCCTGTTTCTTGTCTTCTTTTCCTAATGGTCAGGCTGGCCTCCCCCGAGGCCGGGTCCAGCTTAGGGCCAACTACCTCTTTATATTCTCTTTGATGGAATCCTGGGAGGACACTGGGCTTTTGAATTCTGGTTCTGCAGTGTGCTGGCTGAGCTTCCATTCCTTCATGGGTAAATGGAGATACTACCTGCCTTGCAGGGTTGGAGAGAAGGTGAAATGAGATACAACACTGTAAGCACCCAGCCCCTGCTGGCTCTGTGAGTGTGCTCAAATGCTGGTGCTGCTCCTGGTTACTAGCTCTGGTTTGTTCTCAGATTTCTTGTTTTTAATCTAGATGAAATAACATCTGTGTGTGTGTGTGTGTGTGTGTGTGTGTGTGTGTGTGTGTGTTTTAACTTTAAAGGAAGAGCTCATTCCTCCTGACTGCCCTGGATGAGGAGCTGCTTCTGGGCAGCAGACGTGAGCTCTGTGGCAAGTGTGGTTCCTGGCAGGGCCCTTCACAGGATCAGTGGAGACAGGCAACCCCCTGCCCTGTGGACACTGAGCTGGAGATGGTGCTGTCTAAAGCTGACAGGGAGGAGTCAGGAGCAGAAGGGAGCATCACATGCATTTGGTGCAAAAACCAGTCTTAGGCTCGCTTCTTGCATTTCTTTTGAGTGTTTTAAGGATCAGGTACGAATGTTTGTTCAGGGCTCTATGAGCCTGACTCTAAAGACTGGCACCACTGGTGGGGGTGGAATAGGGGCCACCACCCCCCTGTTCAGGCGACAATGTCGGGAGAGGATCCTGGAGGCTTGGAAGCCCAGGGTCTACTGGATACTGAGCATGGTCCTGGAGGTGACAGGAACTTCCCCACAGCTTGGGGCTTGTTTCCCTTCTGCCTCCCGCAAGAATATAAGTACTGCCCTGTCCCTCAGCACCAGCCCCATCCTGTACAGCATTGGAGGCCCAGATAAGAGAGTGTATTTTCTCCAGTACGCCTCCACATCCAGCCTGCTCGGGATCAAGGTGGTATCCCCTTTACAAGCCTTCCCAAGACTACAGAGGCAGATGCCTGTGAAGCCACTTATTGCAGGCTGTCTTTAACATCTCTCCTCCCATGGAACACCTGGATGCTTCATTGAGAAGTCTTCATGTGTGGCCCAAGTGGGTCAGGCTAGTTAAAGTCATGAATGTGGGGTAATCTCAGCTACTGTGATTGAATGGCCTTGAACTTCTTCTTTAAATCCTGCTCTAGTCACAGCTGCTGGTTTGATGGGTGCTGCTGAGTCCAAGAGCCCCCTCCCCAGGACTTTTAGTCATGCCAGTGTAGACAGCTGGTCAGTGGTGACCTATACAGATATTCTCCCCTCGCTCCCTAAATTCTCCAAGATGCTTCCATGAGATCAGGACTCTCTTTGACAGAACTTCCACTCTTCCTCTCAGTCTGAGGGTGAAGCTAGTCCAAGCCTTTGTGCTTACTCTGGAAGCCTGGGAAGTCTTGGTCTATTAATCCTCTGAAAGTCCCTTGACCGTTCAAGCCAGGGACCTAGAGTGCAGCCTCACTCTCTTGCTCCAGGGACGTTGCTGGAAACTTGGACTGAGCTAATCCCACCAGGCCCCGCCTTCAGCGTGAGCTTACCCCTACACTGATGACCCTCCACACCTATACCAGGTTCTGGTGGGAGGACACTCCGCAAGGCCATCTCGTGGCAGCCTCCTTCTGCAGGTTCTCTTTTCTGGCCTCCTACTCTGCTCCAAATTCTGGGACACAAATTCAACCTCCCTGTGCATACTGCTCACCACCTTCCCTGCCTACCTTTTTTTTTTAATTGTGATAAAATACACATAACATAAAATCTATAATCTTAACTATTTTTAAGCATACAGTTCTGTGGCATTAAGTACATTCACACTGTTGCGCAACCATCACAACCATCCATCTCCAGAACTCATTCATCTTCCCAAACTGAAACTCTGTACCCATTAAGTGACTCTCCATTCCCTCCCCCAGCCTACTTTCTGTCCCTGCAAATTTGACTACTTTAGGGACCTCATATAAGTGGAATCAAAAGTATTTATCCTTTTGTGTCTGACTTATGTCACTTACATATGTCTTTAGGATACTTCCATGTTGTACCATGTGTCAGAATTTTCTTCCTTATTAAGACTGAATAATAATTCCATTGTATGCATATACAATTGTTTATTCATTCCTCTATCAATGGACACTTGGGTTGCTTACACCTTTTGGCAATTGGGAATAATGCTGTTAGGAACACGGTGGGTACAAATGTATGTTCGAGACTCTGCTTTCACTTTTTTTGGGTATATAGCCAGAATTGGAATTACTGGATCATATGGTAATTCTATGCTTAATTTTTTGAGGAATCACCAAATTGTTTTTTATAGTGGTTGAACCATTTTACATTCCCCGCAACAGTGTACAAGGGTTCCAATTTTTCCACATCCTCGCCAACACTTATTTTCTGTTTAGATTTTTTTTTTTAAGTAATAGCCACTGTAATGGGTGTGAAATGGTATCTCATTGTAGTTTAATTCACATTATCTTCATGATTAGGGATGTTGAGCTCCTTTCCGTGTGTTTAATGACTATTTGTATGTCTTCTTTGGATTAATGCCTCAGTCCTTTGACCATTTTTAAATCAGGGTATTTGTATTTTTGTTGCTCGATTGTAAGAGTTCAGGCTATTCCAGCACTCTTTGTGGCAGCCACCTTTGCTATAAGTGAGCCCCAATGACGTGGAGCCGCACACCTTTAAGAGTCCTTTTTGAGTCTGATCTCCTCAATCGCATCTCTATAATCGGGATCATTTTAACTGCCCTCGAGGGAACCATCTCCGGGTCTTTTTCTTTGCAAGCAGGAGCAAAAAATACATGCAACATTTTCAGGTTTGGGTTCACAGCGGCGCTCCTCAGACAGGATGTGTGAAGCATTATTTTTGTGACCTTCTCCTTCCTGTTGGTGCCAAGGCCTTGCTAGCCTTGGATCCCAGCAGCACTCTCCATTGATGACTCCTGGGATTCATGCACAGAGTTCTTCTATTGCCTTCTCATGGGTCAGAGCAGAGAGCTCAGAGCCAAACATCTCATAATTACTGCTTCAAAGATTCTGTACCGCATGCACTTCAGGGAAGCTTCAGGGGCAAGGAGATGAGAAGTGTATACAAGAGAATTCTTTCACTTCATTATTACTACTATTAGAAATGTTTGCGTGCTCATCTCCCAGATCCCCTTGTATTCAATGCCAAAGAGTCTGCTATGAACCACGCAGGGAGCCCGTGCTTGTCCCCAGAGGCCTCCCCAATCTGACTTCAACACATTCTGGGTATGTTTCCGCTTGCCAGCTCCCCAGGGGTGTCAGTGCAACTGAGGGAGAAAAAGTTGAGGAGAAAGTAGAAAGACAGGAAAGGGTAGGAAGAAATAAGAGGATGAAGTGTTAGCTCTTTTACAATGACTTTCCCTCCATCCGCTCCCACCGGCTAGGAGCCCCCAGCCCCACATTGGATTGCTCAGGAGAAGCTGACCTGCTTTTCACTTGGGTCTGAATTTGGCAGATCCAAGCTGCACTAAGGCAGAGAGAGAGCTGGGTGAGCCCCAGTGTTCAGAGTCTGGCTTTCAAGGAAGATGTTTTCCCCTAACACTGAGATGCTCTGTTGTATTTGTAGATTAGTGGTGTCATTGGAGAGGAACTGCCTTTTAGGGGAGGACATCTATCTTTCAGAACAAGCCTGGGGAGGGGGCGAGGAATGGCGGACAGGGAGAGGCAAGCAGGGCGGGGAGCAAAACGCTAGAAAGAGAAACAATGGTGAGGGGGTGATGGGAAGAGGAGAAAGTGTTCACCAACGCTCCATGCCATCTGAAGAGCAGTTAGCACAGCGCCCAGCTGACAAGACGTGCTTCAAGAATGCTCATCACATTAGTAACTAAGGCTGGCCCCACCAAGTCTTTGAAATGGTGGATTTTCTATAGCAGCAACACCCTTCTCCTCTTGGGTTGCCACCCACCCATCTCCATCCTCATCATCTGTGGAAAAAAAAGGGCTCAACATATGGCCTTTAGAGAAAGGGGGTACTGACCTTCCAGTCCACTATTCATGTAGAGTTCCTCACCTTTTTCTACATGTATCAGGACGTTCCAGCACTTAAAAAAAAGCATGTAAACTGCTGACCTGGACACCCCCTGAGGACCCTCCCACCTTAGACATCCAGTGCTCCCCACACTGCCACAGGCAGACAATAATAGGTGCCCACAATTCCTAATAGTAATGAGGGGCTGCCCAGGTATTGGTATCAGGTGGCTGCAAGGAGGAGGAGTTGGCCCACATTCCCTGGTCGGACAGAGAAAGTCTGTGTTCATCACACCAGAATCTTGTCCCTGGGAGGAGGAATTGGTTGGCATAGTCCAAGGTAGCCTGGGTAAGCCCAGGGATGCTGGAATGTGATAAAAAGAGACCTTCTGGGGCTTGCGTCAGTCAAAGGGAATGAAAGGGGGCAGCTGTTGACTTCATATCACAGATTTTCTAGAAAAAAGAAATTGATTTTTGGTCAAAAGGAGACCACTGATAGAAATGTTTCACAAAACATATCAAAGAGTCGGTCACTTAACCATTTCCCGATTACTCTCAGAGCTACACGTCTCTCTAGGAAGAAAGGTTGACTTGAGTTTCCGTGATAGAAATCCATGGAAACTCAAGAATCTGGTGCCAGCATCTGAATTAGTGATTCTCAACCTTGGCTACTCATTGCGATCATCCCATAGGTTTAACTCTGATAGTCAAGCTCCACATTCACTGAGTCTGATTTAAATGGCCCAGGGTGGGAGATTAGTCATAGGGATTTTTTTTTTTTTAATGTTCACCATGCGATCACAATGTGCAGCCAGGGTTGAGAGCCACTGATCCAAAACGAAAGCTGCGTAACTTCCAGCAATCTCGTTCCTTGGTGTTTACCCAAAGGAGTTGAAAACTTGCGTGCATACAAACACCTGCACAAAAATGTTTATAGCAGCTTTATTCATAATTGCCCAAACTTGAAATCAACTAGGACATTCCTTAGTAGGTGAATAAATAAACTGTAGTACATCCGGACAATGAAATATTATGCAGCGCAAAAAAGAAATGAGCTATCAGGCCATAAAAATACATGGAGGAACCTTAAATTCATATTATTAAGTGAAAAAAGCCAATCTTAAAAGACTACATACTATATGATTCCAACTGTATGACATTCTGGAAAAAGCAAAACTATGAAAACAGTAAAAAGATCAGTAGTTGCCCGGGGTTGGGGAGAGGGAAGGATGAATAGGACTTTTGGGGCAATGAAACTAGTCTGTATAGTATGATGGATACATGTCATTATACAATTGTCCAAACTCATAGAATGCACAACACCAAGAATGAACTCTAATGTAAACTGTGGACTTTGAGTGATAATGATGCCAGTGTAGTTTCATTGATTATAACAAATGTATCACTCTGGTGGGGGATGTTAAAAATGGAAGAGGCTGTGCATGTATGGGTACAGGGCATATATGGGAAAGCTCTGTAGTTTTTACTTAACTGTGAACCCAAAACTGCTCTAAAAAAAAGTATTTAAAAAAGTTGCATAACTTAACATGGGTAAGAGTCTTCTCACATGATTCACTGTAGTGAACTGTGCATTAGTAAAACAGAAGAATGATACGTTTATAAAGATTCTAATCCAGAATGCACTGATGAAAGTGAAATGTCTGTCACTGTTTGATGTGGCAATGGCAGGGTCTTTTGAGGGAAGCGCTGAGGCAAACTTTTCCTCAGCGAATCCTCAAAACCAGGCTCATGACCAGCCCTTAGGAGGAACTTCTGAGAAGAACAGAGCTCCACAAATGTCGAGAATGCCCTAATCAAAGGAGCCACCGAAGCTCAATGTTACCTAGAATTATGCACCCGGTGATCCACCCCACTCCTCCCCAGTGTTTCATGGCTGATGTTTCTGGGAGTGCTCGCGTGCAAAACGTGAGTAGTTAGGCACCCATTACAACTTCGGGGCAGGTTTTGATAGGAGAGAGTAGGGGCAAAGGAAAATGTGAAGAGTACAGGGCTGAGAAGTGGGGCGCCTCCTCCTCTTCCCTTCCGGAATCACAGTTTCCAGGGGCAGCTCTGCAGGTGGGGCTTACTGTGGTCTCCTGCTGGCCCACCTCTCAGCCAGGATGCAGAAAGCTTGGGAGGTCCTGCCTATTATGGCCAAATTCAAGCCAATCTCCATCTCCCAGGAGAGAAGCTGAGTGTGTGAAAAAGAGTCCCCGTGGCCACTCAGCTAACTCCTAGTGACCCACAATTCCTAAGAGAAAGGTAAAGAAATCCACGTAGAAATCCACACTGAAACCTCAGTCTCTGTCTGGTGCTCCTCAAAACTGCTTTGATAGTCTCAGTTCTCAAGAAACCCTACTCTTTGGGCCCCATATCCAGATCTTTCATGTGTCCCTTAAGAATTAGCCTGTGTTATTTCTCAGGTCTGAATCATTTCTAAGAGGACCCCCATTGGTCTGTCCGGTGACAGTGACCAAAAAGGGAGCAGTGCTCCCAGAGGAGGAGGACTGACTTGCCTTGCAGGGCATTAATCCTATGTATGGCACATTTAAATCTGAGGGCTCCACACACACAGTACAGGGGTTCAAGCTCTGAGATATTTCCCAGTCCAGCTCTAACCCAGCTCTAATCCAGCTCTAATCCCTTGAGACATCAGCAGGGCAGCTAGGATGCTATCCAGAGCATGTGCCAGAAGTGATAGTCACTCTGGGAAGGAAAGCTGGGCTGCTCCAGATTTCTGGGAGGAGAACCTTGAAATGCGACAGAAAAAAGAGCTTCAGGTTCAGAGTTAAGAGACCTTTTATTTAAAACTCTATGATTTTGTTTCCTTAGACTTCAATTGTTCATCTCTAAGCTAGGACAAACGCCTGTAGTGCCTGCTATCCTGGAGAATTGTAAAGTTCTGCATAGAGCTTTCTAGATATAAGGGATCATTATCTGCTTGATCTGCCACTGGGCCTTGTGGGGATGGGAAGTGGGGTCAGTGTTCAACCAAATGCAACTTGTAAAGAAATCAAGACACAGGGCATTGGTTGTAGAGGCCACCTGTGCCCATCTGTTATGTCACAGATGCACTAAGTCTTTTGAGTTGCTTGATGTATGCCTTAATGGCTTCCAAAACATCTAATCTTTTGATGTTAAATTTATACATATATATTTTTTAAATTTCTTATCAGAGTTCTCTGGAAAAGGGAGTTTTTCTTTTCTGTCTTTTTTTGCAGAAGTCAATTATTATTAATAATAATAATAATAATAATAATAATAACAACCTGGTTCTATGGTTAGACCCATTGTGCTAGAATGCCTTGGTATTGCAAGGCCTAAGGAGTTGCTTGAGGCTGCTGCCCTCGGGAGAGAGCCCTGCCCACCTGATAGCTCCTGGCCTGTCCAGGAGGCCCACTGCCTGCTGCAAGAGAAGAGGGGCCCAGAGAGGCTGTTCGCTCACAGTTCCAAAGGGCGAACCATGCCCTCCAAGAGCTCTCTTTGCTTCTGCTCTTCACATTGTTGTCTATGACAACAATGCCCCTTTATAAACAGGCTTCTCCAAAGTGGGGAATTAACAATTTCAAGAAATCCGTTAGAAGAAACAGCCAGTGTTGCAATCTTGGCAACATTCTAGGGCTTTTTTTTTTTCCTTTCTCCATTTTAACTGTTAAAATTCATCTCCGACATTGCACACATGAATGAAATCAACAGTCTCTTATCAGATCCCAAATCTGTCAGCCGATGTCTACCAGCCGCCTGAAGCCAAAAGCCTCTTAGCACATGTGTGACTTGAGCTGAGAAGGGACTGGGACAGCAGCGCAGGCAGCTTTGTTCTGGCACCCACGTTCCCAAACATTTGCTCATTTAGAGCACGGGAAGCAGCGAAGCCTCCATTTCCTTCTATCTCAGTTTCACAGGCTTCCAGACGCGGTTCAAGCATCCCCCGGACCTGCCTTTGTTTCCTTTCTGCAGACACCGGCCATCAGCCTGTGGCACCAGTGACCAAACTTGTTGCTCTTTTCCTGTTTTTCATGTAAGCCCAGGTCTCCTCAGGGCAAGAAGAGCTGGAGTACTGCCAAGAAGGCATGGGTTCCTGACCAGGTGAGCTGACCCGGGGAGAGAGAGAAGGCTGCCATCCCTGGGGCAGGGTTTACTTGCCTCACCCTGGGCCAAGTGTTTTCAGAGCTTGGATGCTTTGGGCAGCAAATCCTTAGACAGCACCTCCAGCTGGACAAGTTCTGGACTGCTGCACCCTGGACAGATCTCACTGTAACTTTCTCCAACACACGTCCACTCTTATGATACCTGCTGGAAAGAAACATAAGACTTAGCAGAATGTAAATTTCCTGAGAACAGGTTTGGGGTAAATCTATCCATATATTCCCAGGTGTGGCATATACGTACCAGCATTAATAAGGACCATTCATGGGGCATCTACCTTACATCGGGCACTTTATATACATCATCTTGTGAGTATGAATATGTTTTTAAGCAGATGAGTGGAAAAAACTAAAAAGTTAGGAAAACTTCTTTCTTGAGATAGCAAAAGCAGCAAAGCCCCTGTGCTTTTTCCTTTAACTCTTTTATTATGGTGATTGATGAATGAATATATTGAATGGATAAAAGAATAAAATGAATGAATGGATGAGTGAGTAACTGAATCTCTGTTTTCCCATCTATTGATCAATCTATGTTTCTCTCTATTTGTCTGAAGACAGGCAGGGAACATGACTGAAATGAGGATTCCATGTCTGTGTACAAAGGTAGGGGCCCTGGCAGGTTTGCCCAGATGAGAGCCAGGGTTTCCAGGTGGAGGGCGGGGGGCTCAGACTCCTGGGCAGCAGAAGCAGGAGCACCTCTTTCCTTTCCTGCAGCCTTCATGCCTGAACCCTAACACTACAAGAGTGCATAGCCAGAATAGAAGAATAGAGTTGTTTTAGGCTTTGCAACATCCAGAGGGATGTTTCTGGTCAAAAAGAGGCCATTGCATTTGATGATTCATCATTCACCACCACCAAGCAGAAGAGATGGACTTCTGGCTCTGGAAGCAACTTGCCCTTCTGTAACATCTTTGCCCCCAACAAAGTTACCCTTTATGGCTGTCTCAGTCTGGTATAATCTGCATCAAATGAGGAAGAGGGAAAAGGGAATGAGCAAAGGCCAGTGTACCTGCCCACCTAGCCTCTCCAGTGGGCCCACCTGGCCTTGAATCCTGGAAAACATTGCTTTAGGAACAGGTGGAAGGATGGAACCTAGACACACTGCCACCTGCTTGCTCCTTAAACAGCCTTTCCCCTTCTCTCCCTGGGTCTCAGCTCATTGTCCTCACTTAGCAAGCACAGCCTCTGAGAGAGATAGCAAATTAGTGTCACTGCTGGCATCAGTGACAGTAACAAACATATCACAGATGGACACACAGACTGCCCGAAGGCACAGAACCAAGAGGAAGGCCTGGTGAACAGTGCAGGAGAGCTCATTCAGCCACATTTATTTAGCTCTTAGTATGTATCCAGCCCTGTGTTAAGCTCAGAGAGAGTTTGAGAATAGAGGAAGAATGAACCCGACTTAAGTCTCCTGATGAATGAATAAGCAACCAGTGCTTATTCTGTGTTTGAAGGGTACCCAGGATTTGCTTTAATCAGTTATGATAATACATACAGACATGAAAATGACTGTCATGAGGGACAAGTTTGTAACACAGATGCCTAGAAACAGGAGGTATGGCACATGCTGGGCCACATTGGCAAGCACCATGGTCAGTCAAGAGGCAGAGGGAATGAGGGTAAAATGTGGGCATGGAGCTTTATTGTGATCTCTATGGGAAGAAACAGGTGAGGCAGGTGAGAAAGGTTGAACAATTTCAGTGGGCTCTGGGTCATAGGGGTTGTCCCTAGTTGTCTGGTACCTGGCCCTGGGGTGATTGGGACAGAAGAATAGTGGCCTGAAGTGTGAGAGCCCCATGGAGGAGGTAGTGGGCATGTGGGCTCTGGATTGGTTGGTTTGCATATGAAAGGTCAACTCAAAAGGGAGTTTGCTATCTCTAGGAATTGGCAAACCTTGGCAGAGATAGTCCCTCTAGAGTCAGCAAAGCCCCAAGATGTCAAAGCATCAGAATATAAAAATAAAAGATGCAGTTAATACACCCAACCTTCTGAGGACTCACTGGGGCAGAGGTCTGCCTTGGACATTAGATATCCAAGAAAACATAATAATGTTAATGTGTTTAAAACATAGACCATATCCAGAATAACTTTCTTTCTGGATTAAAAACCAAAAAGAGCATGCTTCTATGACCAATCATGGAGAGACCACATCACTACCATCAACTTTTATCACCTCCGTTACCATTTAAGTGCCAGAGGTATGGCAGACCCTGCAAGGCTAGTCTCATCCTTACTCACCTCTCCGCAGCATCTCTGCCACTGTCCTTTGCTCCAGTTCCTCCAACACAAAAGGCTCTTCCCTGATGCCTGGGCCTTTGTATATGACGTGCCTGTCCCTCTGCCTGCTCACCCTTCCACTTTGCCTGGGCAACTCCTAGTCTTCAGTTCTCAGCTTAAAATCAGACCAGCTTTCTCTGTCCCCCACACCCTGACTATGGGTGTTCCCCAGGGTGGCTCTAGACTTTGCTCACACAATTACACTTTCACTGGTTCATGTGCCACTGAAGTGCTGATCTGTCTCTAAGCTGGATATATATATATATATATATATATATCCATATATATATGCCCAGGCAAGGTTGAAGGGTGAGCAGGCAGAGGGACAGGCACGTCATATACAAAGGCCCAGGCATCAGGGAAGAGCCTTTTGTGTTGGAGGAACTGGAGCAAAGGACAGTGGCAGAGATGCGGTGGAGAGGTGAGTAGGGATGAGACTAGCCTTGCAGGGTCTGCCATACCTCTGGCACTTAAATGGTAACGGAGGTGATAAAAGTTGATGGTAGCGATGTGGTCTCTTCATGATTGGTCATAGAAGCATGCTCTTTTTGGTTTTTAATCCAGAAAGAAAGTTATTCTGGATATGGTCTATGTTTTAAACACATTAACATTATTATGTTTTCTTGGATATCTAATGTCCAAGGCAGACCTCTGCCCCAGTGAGTCCTCAGAAGGTTGGGTGTATTAACTACATCTTTTATTTTTATATTCTGATGCTTTGACATCTTGGGGCTTTGCTGACACTCTCTCTCTCTCTCTCTCTCTCTCTCTCTCTATATATATATATATATATATATATATATATAAATTGGCTCACATAATTACCAAAGCTGAGAAATCACAAGATCTTCAGCTGGGAAGCTGGAGACCCAGGAGGGCCAGTGAGGTAGTGCCAGCCTGAGGACAGGAGAAGACCAATGTTTCTCTCAGTCAGGCAGGCAGGCAATGTTGCCTGTTAATCAAACTTTTTGTTTTACTCAGGTCTTTAGTTGATTGGATGAGGCCCACCCACATTGGGGTGGGCCATCTGCTTTACTCAGTCTACTGATACAAATGTTAACCTCAGCCAGAAACATCCTCGCAGACACACTCAGAATAATGTTTGACCAAATATCTGGGCACCCCATGGCCCAGTCAAGTTGACCCCACATATAAATTTTTTTCCCTCCCCACTACCACCACCCACCCAGTCTCCTAAGCCAGCACTGGTTTGGCACATCTCTCATTCTTAATTCACATAACTCAGCCACAAAGCCTTGCAGATTCTACCTCCTAAGATATCTTCAAACCTATTCCCACCTCTCATCTCCATTGTACCTCCTTTACTTTAGACCTCATCTCTTGCCTGATCTTCAGCCACTGCCTGTGTGGTCTCAGGCCTCCAGCATTTCCTTCCTTCATTCTTATTTTCCACATCGCTCCCCTTTCTGTTTTTCTGAAATGCCATGCTCTTGCCTGAAATCTGTTTGCAGTCTTCTCGCAGGATGAAATTTCCACTCCTGGGCCTGTTACAGCCCTGCCTGATGGAGCCCTGACCTACTCCTCAAGGCTCATCTCACTTCTGCTCCACACACCTGGCTCCAGCTACAAGAGCCACGTTGGTTCTGAATACCTTTAACTTTTTCTCTCCTCTGTACTCACCTTCTTTCTTCTCCCTCTTCTTCTCCTCTTTACTAACTCCAGTCCCACTAAAATGCTCACAGTCACCTGAACTCACTGCACATGCAAACACTATGACTACTCCTTCTTCCCCCACCTTCATCTCCTCTCAAATGCTAACACCTTTATAATATCACATGGCTCTCATTATATACACCTGTACACACGTGTTCATAGAGCACCGCAGGAGGCCCTGTGCATTGGTGGCTTGGCAGTCCTCCTTCCTTAGATCTGACCTATGGTGTGGCTTACACTCCCCGATGGCAAATATTTTACAAGAGACACACGCCCAGCTCCCACACCCACTCACCTTCACAAGGCTCCGAGGGGCAAAATAAGGCTGGAAGTCAGTCCCATTTATAGGTCACTTCATCATGAACCACAGAGAACATGGGCAGCACTGTCCCCTGAAGGATTGTTAACTCATTCATTGATTTGTTCATTCAACAAACATATTCTGAAATAGTAATTCATGACTGGGCACTGGATATATGAAGTTCTAGACACTGGAGATATGAAGAAAAAATAACACGATCTATAATTGGAGACTCAAGATGTGCAATATGGAAATCCAAGTGACAATGCAAGGCAATAAGAGAATAGCACAGAGTGGTAAGGCCAGTACCTATCATTTTTCTAGACACAGGAAATTCTAATAAAAGGTAGGAGGAAGGGAGAAAGGAAGGAGGGCAGAGGAAGGGAATCCTTATTATTTACTAAAAGGAGTTAAAAACTTACATCAACACAAAAACCTGCACAAGGCTGTTTATAGGAGTTTTATTCACAATTGCCAAAACTTGGAAGCAACCACGATGTCTTTCAGTAGGTGAATAGACAAACTGTGGTACATTCAGACAATGGAATATTATTCAGCACTGAAAAAAAATGAGCTATCAATCCTTGAAAAGACATGGTGGAAACTTAAATGCCTATTGCTAAGTAAAAAAGCCAATCCGAAAGGCTATGCACTATGTGATTCCAAATGTATAACATACTGGAAAAGGCAAGACTATAGAGACTTAGATCAGTGGTTGCCAGGAGTTAGAGGGATGGGAGAGATGAGTAGGCAGAGCACAGAGGATCTGGGGAGCAGTGAAAATACTCTGTGTGATACATGTCATCATGCATTTGTCCAACTCATAGAACATAAAGACCAAGAGTGAACCCTAAATCCATGTAAACTATGGACTTATGGTGATCATAATGCCAATTGTAGATTCATTGATAACAAATGTCCCACTCTGTTAGGGAATGTCAATGGTGGGGGAGATCCGTAGAAAATCAATCTATTTTAAAAAAGAATAAGAAAAGGAAAAGAGGGAGGGAGGAAGGATTCTACAGAGAATTGAAGTCAAGTTTCTGAAATCCTTCTTCCCCTTTTCGAAACGCAGTAACACTTCCTAGCCACCAGCTTCCTAGCCACCTCCTGGCCCCTAGTTACCAAGATGACAGTGGTCTGGGATTCGTGCCCTCTGGCTCAGTCATCCTTCTGAGGTTTGAATCTGCTAAAAGTAGTGAGCTGCTCACTGGCCCCGACCTCTCTCCAATGGACTGAGAAGGCCTTCTGAGGTCTGCAACCTGTCCTGCTGGAGTTGCTCCCCAGGACCCACTGGAAACAAGGTGACCCCTTGGTCTCTGTGAGCAGGTGTCTGGGGCTTCGCTGTGCCTGTCTACTCTGCAGGAGTGTCTGGGTCTCCATCATTTCACAACTATCAGCTTCCACTGGGGTTCAGCCTTCTTGACTCTCACCTTGACTCTCCTCCTCTTCTTTTGATGGTGCTCCTGCCTCCATCTTCTAGAAAGGGCTTTGTAAAAGCTTAGCTCAGTCCACAGCCTCCAGTGTCAATCAGGATGTCTTCAGGTGACAGAACCCCACTTCAGTGGCCTTGGGAGGGGCCGTGTGTGGGCAAGCTAGTTGGTTTTTACTTCCCTTGGACTTCAATATTCAGAATTTCATTTTGATTTTCTATCAAGGTAATTTTTATATTCTTTCTTTTTTTTTAAAGCTTTTCCCTAAAGTCTAGGGTATATGTATATATATATACTCAGCCCTATGAATCCTAAAATGACATTTTCCTTTCTACCAAGATTCTTACTGATTCTTCTTCATTGATCAAAAGTTAATTTGGAGAAGAGTTCTCCTATTGCTTCTTCTTTCTGCTTTTCATTTCATAGCTAATTCAAAATGTATTTGAAAATATTGTGAAATATTTAAGATGTACATAACATACATAGAATAATTCAATGAACTACTGTACATCACCATCTGATTGGAGGAATAATATATTACCCATCTACTTGAAACTCTTGGAGTACCAGGCCCCAGCCACATATTGTGCCTCCCCACAAACAGGTAAACACTATTGTGAAGTCAGACCTCATAATTACCATGCTTTTCGTTGCACCGTTACCACATACACAGGCATCTCTACACAGGCGATTGTATTGTATTTCAAGTTAATCTTGATATATGTATTCTTATGCAATATGCTTTTCTTACTCAACATTACATTTTTATGTTTCATACACATTAATATATATATAAAACACTGGCCTGTGCATCATTTACTGCTGCACAGTACTCCCTTATATGAATATATCATAATTCACATATTCATTGTTCTACTGATGAACATTTTAAATGATTCCAATTTTTTTGTAATTCAAAGAATACTGCTATGAGCATTCTAGAACAGGTCTTCTTTCATATTTTAATATGGCACGTTATCTTAACAGATTCGCTAATGTTAAACCGTGTTTGGATTTGAGAGATAAACCCAACTTGGTTGTGATGCGTTTTTAGTTTTATATATTACTGGATTCAGTTTGAAACTTTAACATGAATGTCTTCACTCATAGGTGGCCGGTGGCCATTCCCAGAGTCAGTATAATCTTTGAAGGGCCTCGGGCAATTTAGCGGTGGGCAGCATAACCGATTCTTTCCATTGCAGGGCCCCCAACCCAAACCACCTATCGTGCTCCCCTCCTCCTTGGAAATGTCCTCCACCAGGCTCCAGGCCCCCTGCTGATGTTTGCTCTCCTTATGGAACAGACTAAGAGCCAGCTACCAGAAGGAGACCCTTCCCCTCCCAGTTGGGTTCATTACCAGGTGGCGGGCCTGCCTCTCTTCCTATCCCTTAACTGAATCTTGGCATCTGCTGCACAAACTAAAATCTATCCCATGTCCACGTTCACCTTACCACCCCTAGGGCAGCTGGAGAAAATAACAGCTACACAGCCAGTGGCTGCTTTGCAGGTGGAGAGTGTTAATACTGGACAACTCAGTTTGGGAAAGAGCCACAGGCCCTATCTTATGGGACACTTGGGTGAGAAGTACATTTTCTTTATGAGGACACAAGAGCTTGCAAAGATGATAATTTGGTAGAGTGCTCTTCTAAGACATTAGGGAGACGGAGACAGAGAGGGAAAGGGAGAAAGAGGAGGGAGAGGCCCAAGGCAAGTGGTCTTCCAGGACCTGCCTCTTTTACTCCCCTCTCCCTTTAAGCAAGTTAACAGCTGTTATGCTTTATGCTCTAGGGGAAGCATGAAGTAAGGTCTATACCAGAGTGAGTAACTCACTTTCTGGCTTTTTCATTTTGTAGGAAATTTTAAGTACTTGGGAAAAGGGAATTCAGAACACCTTGAAGAAACATAAAAAAAAGAAAGAATCACACGAGCTTAAAAGAAATACCCTTGCCGCTTCTGCCATCCTGCAAATTCAGGCATGATTCTCAGAGAGGAGAATAAACCCCAGGAAGACAAAAGCCACAGAGGTGTCTGCCTGCTAGGATTTCTCTGCCCCTCGGGCCCTGGAGTAGCAGCACCAGCTGCCCTCTATGGGCCTCAGCAGCAGCCTGGGTGTGCAGGCTTTGAGGACCAGATGGACACCCCCTGCCCATCAGCACTTTGTTAATTTGACCTCCAGAGCTTGGAAAGGAAGAGCCCTGGGAACAAGCTCGTTATACTTCCTATGGGCCCGAATGGAAGCTCAGAGTTAGAAAAAGCATTATAGAAAATGTGAAATGGTACATGTTTTTGCACAGTCTATCTGTGGGCTACAAGTCCCACTTGCCACGCTTTGTTAAGTGGGGAATTCTGCCCTCACGTCTCATTACCCCAAAGCCGTAAGGAAGGCTGGTACCGGCCGTGGCTGTAGACTGCAGAGGGTACACATAGGAAGGAGCAGCAGCATCCTGAATTCTGGTCTCAGAATCTCATTCCCAGGAACTAGCAGGGACCTACCTAGGGATCCAGCTCTCAGGCTCCATGAAGCTGGCTTTTAAGGCTGAGTAAAGTCAGTGGGGAGGAATGGTGGAGGCTTCCATGAGCAGCCAGGAGCGTCGTGTTCCTAGGTCTTGAGAATCCCCACATTGACAAGTCTAGCAGCGATGGGGTCTTGGCAAGGATTGGACATGGAGATTTGAGATTCTTACTCCTGATTTCTCCCTGACCATAATCATCATCCTATTATGCCTCTGTGCATTTCCTACTGGGGCCCTGGAGTGCTTGTGTGGCTGGGACATTTGACACGCCACAGGCTGTATGTAATTAAACACAATGGAACATGCTGGTGGTGCTGTTTTATTAAAGAAAAATGGAAATAAATTCACTTCAGAGAAAAGATCAAACCATGAAGTCATACAGAAAAAAAGAACAGACCAGAAGGTTCTCTGCATTGTGCTCTGAGCTGGTTCCTCAGGTTAACAGTTAAATTGTCTTTTAAAGCCATTTTCTTTTTTCTCCCCTTTTTGAACTACTTCTATCCAACCATCCAGCACAGATTCAGAGCTGCTAACCTGGAAAAGAGGGGAAATGTGAAGGTCGCCTTGGTAACTAGCATCTCTGTGCAGACCGACGCTCGTGGCCTCTGGTGGATCTGAGCAGAGTGTTTCTGGCTTGCTCTGGTGGCTCAGCTCTCTGCATCTCTGGCAGGAGCCATGCAAAAAGGTGGAGAAAGATGAGCACCAGCACCCATCAGAGGACCATCTCTGCTGTGTGACATAGCATCTGCATCTCCATTAGGATTTTAAATTTGCTTTGTAGTGTCTGTTGCAAATCTGCCTCTTTTTTTTTTCCATTTTATCCTCAAGTCTCTTTTTATATCACAAGAAACTTTTTTAAAAAATAAAATAGTACTTTGACCCAGAAATTTCCCACCTTGAAATCTAGCCAAACAAAGTCATCCACAAGATAGAAAAAGCTATATGCCTGAAGATGTTCACTGCAGCAGTTTTTACGCTGGTGAGAAATAGCAACTTACATATAAGTAGTTGGAAGATGATTATGCAACTTGTGATATTTACAAGAAATATATGATTATGCAGTCAACAAAAATATAACTAACACTATGTGGCAAAAGAGAAAAACACATCTTATAGTCTCAGTTTTAAAAGAATACAACATTATATATACAATAGGTTAAAATATATATGCATAGGACAAAGGACAGAAGGGAATGCACAAAATATTAGTTATTGTGTTAGATAAGTAGCTTTAAGCATGATTTCCCACCTGTTTTTGTAATTAATAAAATGAATAGCATCTACAACTTCAAATATAAACCAACATCATAATTATTTAGAAAAGTCTCTTACCAGTTCTCGTTTTGTTTTATTTTTTTTTTTAGTGAACCTATGAGATGTGGGGCCAGATGTGTCAAGAAAGATTAAAAGCTGAGCTTTTTCAAATTTGGAGAAAGACCTCTTTTCACCAGAGCAGTAAAACTGCTCTTCTTTCTATCCCTATTTTATTTTTGTTACTTTAGGTAAAATGCTTACTTTTTATTATCTATTTATTTTATTTAATGCTGTCTCTCATGCAGTCTTTGGCTCTCTCGGTAACTATTTTCCAATTGACTCTCTTATCCTTGCTGTGTCAATCATGGTCTCTCTCTCATCACTGCAGGGTCAAAAAACATTGCCTGTTAGGATCAGAAGGGCTGTCAGAGGTCGTCTCTCGTTTCTCAAACTGGTATTAACTAGGAGTGAGGAGGCACAGGAGTTTGCTTGTATTTACTTCCTCAATTTACTTTGAGTTGATAATTGTACAATAGCTATGAGCCTAAGGCATTTATAATTATATATATTTAAGTATCATTACAATAGAAATATTTCCAGTCAACATTGGAGCATGAGAATTTTATTTCTTTATAAGGGGCCAGTCCTTATTAAGTCTCTATCTCTTCAAGTGATAAGGACGTCAGGTTTAAGGGAGGAGAATGACTGGGCCCTGCTCCCTCAGAGGTGGGGAAAGTAGAACCTGTTCTCGGTGCTTAACTCTCTCATGCAGGGTTTAGAAGTTCTAGCTGGTGCTGGTCCATCAGACTCTACAGCACAGGTCTGAGAGCTCAGTAATATAGTTGCGGCTTCCCAATACTGTCTTTATAGTGATGAACGATTTTTATATCAAGTCCAGACCTCTCCTCCAAGCTCCATATTTATATATTGAGTTGGACATCTCAAATTTGATACAATCAAGACAGAACCTTCCCACTGACAAGGACTTCCTCCTTGATCAAACTTCAGTCAGGCTCCTCTGAACCCTCTTCTTATCTAGACCTTGTCCTTGGTCTGTCATCCTTGGTCTGTCGTCCTTGCTTGCAAGAATTTGTTGCAAGAATTCCCCCACCCTTGATAACTAACTAAGTTCCTCTTGGTAATTTTCTACCCACTGATACTCCCTCACCCTACCTCTTGGCTTAAATCTCCAGCTGCCCTGTTGTATTGGAGTTGATTTCAACCTATCTCTCCTATTGCAATAGTTTTGAGTAAAGTCTTCCTTGCTTGTTTATTTCTGTCCAGTGTAATTTTTCTTGCACACTCCTCAAATCTATGTACCTCTAGTTTTCTCCACCAGCCTCCCAGCTGCTTAAGCTGAAAATCCAGGTACCATCTTTGATATCACTCCTCGTTCTTTGCATCCACCAATGCATCTTAAATCTGCCCAATTCTCCCTGCCTCTCTCATCAGCCTAGTCTCCGTCACCATGATCTCTAGCCAACATGGTTGCAACCTCCTCCAGCTGGTCTCTCACTTCCACTTTGGCTTCCCTCCAATCCATTCTACATTAAGCAGCAAGAGTTAACTTCTTATAGGATAAATCAGATCATGGCACTCTCCTCCTTAAACCATTCAAGGGGGTCCCATTCCTCTGAGATTGAAATCCAGACTCCTCACCTGGCTACAAAGTCGTGTAAGATTGGGTCTAGCCCTTCTCCTCAACTTCATCTCATAGTCACTTACTTATTTATTTGTCTATTTATCTGTCTTCATGTTTCCCTTCCACTAGAATGTAAGCACTCTGAGGGTAGGGCCATGTCATCTTTGTAGGGCCACGTCTATCATCTTCACACACCTATGACCATGCCTGACATGTATACATTTTCAAATACAAATTGTTAAATAACCTGATTTAACCTTGTGTTAACATGGACTTTCATATAAGTTTTTCAGTCACCTGTTCCGTGTGACATTCACATGCAAACCAAAAAGCCTGGCCCTCCGGATAGTCCCAGGTGTTGCCTGCTCCAAACAGCTTCTGTGCCTCCACCTTGCCAGAGCCAAATATAGACTGGTTGGTAGCAGGAAAGCACATTTTTTTATGTTAGGCTGAAAGAAGCACTGAGTGTCCTTATATTTTATGTCACAAAGTGGCGGGGAGGGGAGTGGTCACATGACATTGACAATGTGTGGGCCACAAGCAGATGGTCTTGCTCCATAGCCCACTGCAACCATGAGTTCTGAGAAGTTGAAATCCACTCAAAGCAACATGTGAAAAATTTGATACCTCTTCAATACAACAGCAGAGAATTTCTGTGTTTTATTTCCATTGAAAAAGGTCACTAGGAATAAAATTGAGCATAAAAAGAGGATTTTTTTTTCTTTTAGCTTGTAACTAAAAGGCTTTTTGGTTAGGCAATGGCTTTTTGCTGAAAGTGGTTGTTTCATGTACATCTGGTCTCTTGGATTCCCTGCTCAGTCTCCCCTGGCAGACTCCACTGGAAGTGGGGAGGGGATCCGGAGGCAAATCTTATGGCTTCGAAGCATGGCTTCACCCTCTTTAGGTAATACCATTTTGAAAAGTGGACACACATCAGGCTTATTAAACTGATTATAGGAGAGAGGCGACAGGGCCAAATGAAATCCTTGAACAGGTGAGAGGGAACCCAAGCTTACTTAAGTAGACATATGGATGACTGGTCTACAAAACAGGAGGTGAGGCAGGTGGGGTGCAGGCACCAATGTGCATGGGAGGTGAACATCGATTGCTTCTATGTTCCAGGTGAATAGAGAATCAAGGTCAGCTCCTGAGTGTGAGTAGGAAGAAAGGGGTATTAGAAGTTCAAGGAGAGAGAAAATGTGAAATGTTTGTCTAGGAGAGAGAGAAACATGCTGACAAAATGGTAGAATTGTTTGGCAGTGCTGAGGGTCAATTGAGGCTAGTGGTCTCGAATTTAGAGTGGCACCTGTCAGCATTGGTTGGCCTTTATTCTCCAGGAACAGAAGGTTGTACCTACAGAGTAGGTGGAGTGATGCAGGTGACTCAGGGAGGGTTCTTGCCAGGCAAGCATGACAAAGACAGGGTGGGCCACCAAGTTATAAATATTTGCCAGGGATTGATTCAAATGATGGGACATGGGGTCTTTTCATCATAAGTTTTGTTTTCTTTGGTTTGGTTTGGTTTGGTGTCATTTGATTAATTACCATGTCCACAATTGCCAATATTTTTAATTAGAAAAAAATAAGTAAAGTAGATGTTGGTCAGATTAGGAATGAACCGGTCCCAAGAGATATGTACTGAAGTAATTACAAGTCCATCCTCCACACATGTCAGGTGCTGTGCCTGTCTCACTCTTCCTGGGAAACAGGCGTCACCAGAACATGGGGATTGAGGAGCTCACCCTAGGCTCTCCAGGGCCTCTGAATGGGTTTTGTTTGCCAGAGTGTGTCTAGCTCTCTAGGTGCCTGGCTTCCTCTCTTCTTTTTTTACCCACCTCTTAAATCCGCCCCACCCCGCTTCCATCCCTGACCTATGAATGTTGCCATTTCCCCCCGAGAACTGGATCTCTGAAGGCGGGGCTTCCCTTTCCACACACTCGTGATGCGCACCCTTGGCCTGCACTCAGGGGGCCCGGCGCACCCGGGGCACGGTCTGCAGCTCCAAACCCAGGACCTTCTGCATGTAAAGCTGACATGCTAACCACTACTTTATGGAGCCACCCCCTCCCTCTCTTCTTAAGATCAAATCCACTCCACATCACCTTTTGTGTTAATATACCAAAGGTAGGAAAGCTGAGGAGTCTGTCCATCTGTTACAAGTTGGGTTGTGCCCTCTAAATTCATATGTTGAATCCTAACCCCCCAATACCTCCAAATGTGACTGTATTTGGAGGTAGGGCCCTTTAAAGAGGTAATTAAGGTAAAATGAGGTCACATGGGTCCAATATTCTGGCGTTCTTACAAGAAGAGAAGATTAAAATACGGACACACACAAAGGGAAGATCATGTGAGGTCACAGAGAGAAACCAGCCATCTGTAAGCTGAGGAGAGAGGCCTCAGGAGAAGCCAATCCTTCCAGCACCCTGATCTTGAATATCAGCCTTGGGAACTATGAGAAATACATTTCTGTTGTTTAAGCCCCACAATCTATGGTACTCTGTCATGGCAGCCCTAGTTAACTAATATACTATCCAAGCTACGTAGACTATTTTTCTAGAATATTACTATACTATGTCAAATATTTAAATATTGTTTTATAAAATACAAGCTGAAATGTTTCAGCATTGTTTCCTCCTTCGCACATTTACGTGTACGTGAATTACTGATCAATATATTCATTGGTTTAAGCATATGGTATCTGGTTTACTTCACATGCGTTTAGTTTTGTCCAACTGAATTCATTTGTTGTTATTTATATTAAGTTCGAAAAGTACTCCTTCATGTGCTGTTAAGGGAGAGATATTAAATAATTCTATCGGATAAATAAATAATTAAATTGGATGAGGCCAGCTGAAATTGAAAGTCATGTTGCTGGGGTCAAGTTCGCTCTATTCAGAGTGACAGATCATATTGCGGGATGGGGCATACATAAATAAGACGTATTCCTAATTTTGTGCATGTGTCTGTGTAAACTCTGGACAAAATAGTTTGTTAAAAACAAGTATTTGTATTTGAAAGCACCGGAGAGTGGATATAAACAGGCAGACACTAGAAAAGCATTGACTGTGGAACGGGTGTTTATCTGGTTCTCACTTGGACATTACCTGGCTGGCAGCTGGGACAACTGGAGCTGAAGCAGAAAGCACAGGCAGAAGGTAAAGAGGGGCTGCCTGAATGGCTGTGAAATGAAAGGGAAATGCCAGATAGAAGGGAGTCGGGGAGGGGAGCCCTAAAATCTGCATATAAATCCTCACCCTCTCCACGGCTGACTTCTGAACTACACATCCGTGGGAAAGAGTCCAGGGAACCTGAGAGCAGAGGACAGTGGGATGCTGAGGGGTGCAGGGACACAGGAAATTTCAAAAGGTTAAAGGAGAACATGCTCTTGGGGAGCATGTTCTCTGACCACAGTTCAATTAAACTAGAAATCCACATCTTGAAAACCCCAAGTAGCTATAATTGACATTATTGGGACAATTGACGAATTTTGACTATGATCCAAGGATTAAGCAATAATTTTATATCAATGCAATATTTCCAGATTTTGATAATTCTACTTTGGTTATGTAAAAGATTCCTTTGTTCTTAGAAAATATACACTGGAGTATTTACAGGTAAAACGGAGCAGTCTGCAGGTGAGGAGAGGAAGACAGGAGGAGAGGGAGAGAGAATGAGAAAGCAAATGGATAAATGCAACAAGTGTTGAATCTGAATAGAGCTATATAGGAATTCCTGTACTATTTTGACAACTTTTCTGAAAGTTTAAAATTATATCAAAATAAAAGTATTTTTTAAAAACCTAACTCTGATTCTATCTGTTTCCTTCTAGAATGGTCTGTATTACAGATTTGAGGCAGGACTTTTCATAACATGTATCATTTCTTCCCCACCACCGTGCGGTGAATGGCAAAAGTTGGGACTGTGACCAAGCATGGACAGGGGTTTGACGCCCAGCATGGAGGGCAGACCAGGTTCCTGTAGCTTCGGCCCCACTCCTGGGCACCATCCCACTGTTATTCGGCTTCTAAGTGACCAGGCTCTTGTGTTAAACTGCCAAGTGAACACAGAAAGCCCAAAAGCAAAGATTAGTGTTTACTAGATAAATGGCCAGCTGCTGTTGTCATCTTGTTCAAAGGGTAGAAATCTCTAGATAGGGAAGGTGAAAGAACAATTGTCTCTAAATCATGAATTTAAAGACAAATAAGGAGGGGAAAGTTTGCTTTATACAATGAACCTTTTAAATTTACTTTATGACCCACTTCTATCTTGATGTCTCACAGGAGGAAGGACCTGAGTGCCAGCATTTTTTGCACATCCACCATGTGCCAGGCTCTTTCTATATGTTGTTCTTTGTCTCTGAAATAAATATTGGCTCCCTGCACTTGTCATTCTAAACTACCTCTCACCTGCCTTCCCACATTTGGGAGAATGTCCCTCATGTGTCTCAGCAGGCCTGACTCCCACAGCGGAATGCAAGGTGCCAGGGACTCTTCCTCAGCCTGCCATGCAGCGGTGGGCTGGATGTGACCCAACCTCCCCCATCAGACACATCGGGCAGCAGGAGATGGAGGTCCTAGGCCAGCAAGGCAGGTGACAGTATCTAGCTGGCTACGGTGGCTGTGTCCTCATGTTGAGGTCGTGGATGTGGCTCCCAGCACACCCAGTCACCCTTCGAACTACCCAGTACCATTTTTTTATGTCACTGTATGTACATTTTTTATTGTGATAAAATATACATAATATAAAATTTATCATTTTAACCATTTCAAGTGTACATTTAAATGACATTAAGTACTTTCTCAATGTTGTGCAACCATCACCACTATCTAGTTCTAGAGCTTTTTCTTCACCTCAGATGGAAACCCCATACTCATTAAGCAATCGCTTTCCACACTTCTGGCCTCCCTCCCCCAGCAACCACCAGTCCGCATGCTCTGTACATGCAGTTGCCTCTTCTGGACGCTTCACATGAGTGGAATCATACACTATGTGCTCTTTTGTGTCTGGCTTCTTTCACTCAGCATGTTTTCAAGGTTCATTCATATCGTAGCATGTTATCACAACGGACTGTTATTCCACTGTATGAATATACTCCATTTTGTTTATCCATTTATCTGTTAATGGACATTTGGGTTGTTTTCAGCTTTTGGCCATTGTGAATAGAACTGCTGTGAATATTTGTGTACAAGCGTTTGAGTACCTGTGTTCAATTCTTCTCAGTATATACCTGGGAGTGAAATTGCTGGGTCGTATGGTAATTCTTTGTTTAACTTATTGAGGAGCAGCATCCTTTTAATACATTCTTTTCTGCTTTATGTGAAGAGAGTTTGTTTCTGTTGCTTACAAGTGAGATCTCTGACTAATATCTCATTCCCATCTTACTGGTGGGAAAACTGAGGCTCAGGGAGACTGAGTGGTTTGGCTGGGTTTCTGGCTGGTAGGAACTTGATCCAAGCTACAAATCCTTTAACAGTTTAGCGACAGGGCTCTGGGACAGTGAGATTTCCTTTGTGTCTCATGTCCTGCATGATACGGTGTAGTGGTTTCCAATAGGGGTCCCTGGAGACCAAGATCTCCGTGAATTAGTGACAGGGATCTAGGAGCTATTTTAAATATTTCACAAAGCTTAATGGAAAACCACCACTTTCCCATAATGAGTCTGCTCAAGCTATCTAAAATGTCAAGTTTCTTTGCTTTTGGCAGGAATTAAATCAACCCAGGGTGGTAATAAGGGTTATCTCCTGCTGATCAGAGACTCCGGCTGGCAGTTATGTATATCTTTGATTAATTTTAAAAATGGGAAAATGAATAAATTATTAGTTGATAAATGCAGTTGTTTAGTAGATGAAAATCTCTTAAAACATGGGGTCCTTGGGGAGAAAAATCAAAATGAGTTTTTTGGTAGGAAGAAAAAATCATAAACGGGTTGGCCTGGTAGGAGAACGTCCTTGGCTGGGCGCCTGGAGCTTTGGGTCTGGTCTTGGTCCTGTCACTTATAGCTTGGGTCTCATGCAACTGACTGTATGTTTCCTCTGTTACGAGAGGTGACTTTCATGGCATCCTGTGATTCTGAACCACTGACAAGGGAAGGAGACAATGAAGAGCATGAGAATTTATTTCTTCTAGATGGCTACAGCACAGTCTGGCCTCGCAGGGAAGCCAGACCCTGGGCCCGGCCTCCCCCAGGGTCTCCGTGTGATCAGAGACATGGTCCCCGCAGTTCTCGGTTGCCAAGTAGCTGAATGATTTGGGGCAAGTCTGGGAGACACTGTTGGTTGCCTATAAAATAGCATTCCCCACTTGCTTTAATTTTTCTGGTAGAGCATTTTTCCTACAACAGAAGCTGGAAATGCTGAAGTAATACTTCCTTTCCCAGTTGCCCTTGAAGCTGGTGTGTGGGTATGTGAACCAATTCCAGCCAATGAGACCTGAGAAAAAGTTGAGAAATGTCTTCCCTAGGAAGAAAAGAAATTTGTGAATAAAAATGAATACCTGCTGCCCTCTCTTTCCTGTTTTTGGAGGTCGTGTGGAGATATGCTGATGGATACTTTTGCAGCCATATTGCAACCATGAGGGGAAAGACATTGCCTACACACTGCAATTGGCAGAGCAAAAAGATAAGAAGAGCCTGGGGTCTTAGTGACAAAGTCAGACCACTGAAAGATCTCTGTATCCTCTAGATTTCTTGTTCTATGAGATAACTGTTTAAGCCAGTCTAGTTTGAGCGTTCCATTACTTATAGCTGAAATCATTCAAATAATACAGCAAGTCATTTTACTTCTCTGGGCCTCACCAATTTATCTCTAAAATAAGGCCACTGGACAAACGGTATCTAAGGTTCCCTTGAGTTCAGATCTTCTGGGATACCTCTAAGTGCCACGTTTTTCCAGAAGATTCCCAGACCTCACAATCCCTTCAGTTGGGACTGGGGCCCTCTGTATATCCACAACTAGATTTTCCTTTTCTCTTTTATTGTCTACTTACTGGCCCAATGCTGGCAGCTTTCCCATATGCTTCGTCACTTAATACAAGAGTCAAGTGTCCCAGCCTGCAAGTGTGGCTCAATGAGGCTAAGAGGTTAAGAGCTCAAGGACCCCAGATTTGAACTTGCATTTGCCTGACTCAAAAGCCCAAGTTCTTAACCCCTTTTCGAACTGCCTATCTTATCTTGAGAACGTATTTTAGGCGACTCTATTAAACAGCATTTTCCAAGCCCTGAGGCCCACACACAGAGTAAACTCCAGGAGCTAATGAACTTTCCTGGCCTGAGTGGAGTCGCCAACACACACCACTGAGGGCCTGTTTGAGGGGCTGCTGCAGAAAAGGCCGGTCACCTAGGTGCCTGGCTGGGACCAGACTGAAACAGCCCTGAGGTGCGATGCACGGCCCTTTTCCGGAGTTCTGTTGGGGGCCATCCGCACGGGGCCAGAGACGCTCTGTGAGCTGACTCTCCTCACGTCATTAAGGGGACCTGCTGCTGCGCCCAGCCTGGGTATAGGGGTGCTAAATGCACAGTGACAGGAGCATTGGCTGCTGTCCTCACCAGAGAGCGGGAATTTGCCAGGCACTGTTTGCCTCATCAAAGGAGGTGAGCAGGTAAACGGGCCCAGTGTCTTTCCCTCTGGTGGGGGCCATGGCTTCATTCTCATCATCTAGGTCTGAATTAATCCAGGCCAGAGCGTTCTTCTCTAGGTAGGCTGGTGGGGGCTGGTGGGGGCAAGAGAGTGTTCCATCCGGCTGCCCGAGGCCAAGGTTTTACAGGGTAGGGCAAAGGAGGAAGGGATTGAAGATGCTACTTGGATTACCCCGAGTTCCCTTGTAATGATCAGGACTTCCTTTGCCTAGGTAGACCTGGGGAAGCGATGGCTGTGACTGGCTGCAGGGAAGAGTGAGGCCACCCTCACAGAACCAACTATGACCACCTGCCAACAGGGACTAGAACATGGGCTTGCACTGGGGCTCAGCCAGAGTCTTGCTACTCCACTTCTCATAGAAGGGTGGATTCTTGAGGAATCCAGAAGACTGAGATCTGCAGTGAGGAGATTATTTGAGACTTGGTCTCCTTCTTGTCATGGGTGTCACGGGCAGTCCATGGCCCCTCTGTCTGTCATGCCCTAATGGCTTCAGGCACTAAGGTCACTGGCTGCTGGAACACATGGTCTTGGCCTTCTCTGCATGGACAGGTCCTCCTTAGCTAGCTGGCTGGGAGACCTCCTGAGTTTGGGCCACGGGTTCTGGGTCCTGAGGCCCACCTACTGGCTCTCAACTCAGCTGCCCTCCCAGGGTACCCTTCAAGGGGCTGCTGGAACGCCCAGGTGCATTGAGGCTGAGAGACACTGCGCATCTCCTGGGAAAGCTAGACTTGAAGGCCTCCTTCCACTTAAAGACACTGCAGCCCCCAGTTTGGTAGCCGTAATCACTCTCTTGGTAGATGTGGGGGTCATCAGTGAGGTGACCCTCTTTTTAGAGGCCTAACGAGAAGGAGGGTGGTCCCTCTGTCTTGGGATCTGTATTAATTTCCTAAGCCACAGACTGAGTGGCTTAAATAATAGAAATGTATTCTGTCACGGTTCCAGAGTCTAGAGTCCAGGATCAAGGTGTCAGCAAGGCCATGCTCCCTCTGAAATCTGCAAGGGAATCCTTCTATGATTCTTCCAGCTTCCAGTGGGTTGTCAGCAACTTTTGATATTCTTGGCTTACAGCTGCATCACTCTAATTCCTACCTCTGTTACCACGTGTTCTCTCTCTCTCTCTCTCTCTCTCTCTGTGTGTGTGTGTGTGTGTGTGTGTGTGTCTTCATGTGGCTGTTTTCTGATAAAGACAGCATACTGGATTAGAGCCCATGCCTCTCCTACATGATCTCATCCTAACTAAGTACATCTCCACTGCCCCCGTCACCAAATAAGGTCATACTCTGAGGTGCTGCGGGTTGGAACTTAAACATCTTTTCTCTGGGTATACACAATTCAATTTATATCAGGGCCTTCAAGGATCTGAGAAGTGGAGTCTTCTCTCTCATTCCCTCTGCATCCCGGGTAAGCCTTAGTGGTGAGCCGTTTCAATTTTCCATTGCTCTAGCCTGGAGCTTCTCTAGATCTAATGTGCACACCACTCATCTGAATCTCGTTAACACAGATTCTGATTCAGCAGGTCTGGGGCCGGGCCTCTGACTCTGCATTTCTAACAAGCTTCTGAATGACGCTCGTGCTTCTGGTCAAGGAGCCTCACGTTGCACGGCAAGGAGCTGGTCCACCGAGCCTTCCTGAAGCAGCCCATCCTGCCCCGGGAAGAGGCAGAAGGTTGCAGAGTTGCTGTCCTAGGAGGAGAAAGCAGAATGCTCCAGCTGCACAGGCACCAAAAAATCATATCCGCATTACAAACGGATGGTCAGATTTGTTCCAAGTCTTGTACTGGAGCTTCTGCTGAATTCTCTGTGGCTAAATCCGGGAAGGCATGGAGGACACTGAGCTGCCAGTTTTAGAGGTGGCACATCACTCCTTCCATGTTTCCATGTTAGTCCCAATTCAGTAAAACCCCATGTTTTTATTTCTGTTGGGAAATACCTTAAGAATGGGACTGCTGGGTCATATGGTAAATTCATGTTTAACTTTTTTTTTATAACAGCTTTATTGAGATTAAAAAAAAAGATCTTAATTCACATAGCATAAAATTCACTCTTTCAAAGCACACAGTTCAATGGATTTTAGCATATTCTCAGCTGAGCAACCATCACCACTATCAAATTTTAGAACATTTTCCCAGGATTGGCTTTTAAGAAAAACAAGAATTCACCTGTAACTACGTATTGTGCTAAAAACTAAGAATGGCCGAGACTTTCCATCGTTTAATCCTCATCATAATACCAATGAGTATTATCGCTACCTTCATTTTACAAGTGGCAAATTGAGTCAGGAACCCTTCAAGGTCATCCAACTAGTCAGTGACAGAAACACAGTTCACATCTGATGCCTGAGGCATCTTTGACACTCAGTAGGGCTTTCAGCTTCCCCCAGCTGTGGGCAGCTGGTCATTGACCTGTGCAGTTCAGACATGTGATACACAGGGACACCGCTAGGGGTGATCAAGCCCTGGTTTGAGAGTGGGTGCTGGTCTGCTTACTCCACCCAGCTGGGAGAAGGCTGGCTGCAGGACTGGTGACCTGAGAGCAGGAGAGAAGAGTGTCATGGAGTCTGACTAATCAACCAGGTTACACTTCTAACCTCCCTAGGTGGGAGAGAGTTGTTTTATTGAGCCAGGAAGCCACAGGCAGCTACCTTGGCTTTAATGTGTGATCACTGGGTGTCTCCCATTGCGTGGGAGATGGACATAGGATGTGCTTTGTAACAAACAAGCTCAACACCCCCAGCTGGAGCAGGGGAGCAGCATGGCTTACGTCCATCATGCTGCTCCAGCTCAAAAGGATTTGGGGACTGTGGGAATAAGCTACAGGGACAAACAGAGGCTCTATCAGTAGCCCTTGGGTCCTGCCTTTTCTTTCTTCTTTCTCTGCTGTTGAGTCCACTGCAGCCTGTCCCAGGCATGCTGCTCTCCTGGGCAAAGTGAGCAGCACCCCGGCTCCAAGGACACAATGAGGGGTCGAAAGTTGGATCAGCAGGGCCCCATTGTTTCCCTACCTGTATCCTTTGCTGGCCTGTGCTGCCACACTTGCTCTTCCAGTCTCCCTGTCTCCCTTCCACACAGTGCTACCCTCCTGGAGAGAGCTGCACACCCCAAGTGCACCATTAACTCAAGGATGACCTTGCTCCAAGTCCCTGTAGACCCACCCTCTGCCTATTTCTTCCAGAATCCCTGCTTCCTCGGTGCCGAGCAGCTCTCTCCACTTTGTAACTATAGTGCTCATTTGGTTGTGAGATACAGCACGTGTAATATTTCTCTTTTTTATTGTGGTATAATTTACATACAAAGAAAAGCACAGATCTTAAGCACAATTTGATGAGTTTTAACAAATGCATTCATCCATGTAACCCATACTCTGCTATCAAGATATAAAACAATTCCATCACCTAAAAATTCCCCATGTTCCCTTTCAGCCAGTCTCTTCCTGGGTCCAGGCAACCTCTGACCTACTTTTTGCCACTAGAGATTTGTTTTGTTTGCTCTATAACTTCAAAAATGCATTTCCCTGATGAATAATAATGTTGAGCATCTTTTCATCTTATTGGCCACATATAAATCTTTTTTTTGCAAAGCATTTAAGTCTTCACCTGTTTTTTTTTTAAAAGGGTTTTAAAAAAATTATTATTGAATTGCAGAAATTCTCGCATATTCCGAATAGTATTTTGTCAAATATGTATGTCACAAATATTTTTCCCCAATCTATGCTTCGCCTATTCATTTTCTTAGTAATGTGTTTCAAATAGAGTTTTAAATCTTAAAAAGTCCAATTTATTGTTTTTTATTAGTTCTTCCTGTTCTAAGAAACCTTTGCCTACCCATGCTTACAAAGATAGTCCCTTATGTTTTCTATATGTTTGATCTTGAATTAATATTTGTGTGAAGTATGAAGTGAAGGTTTAGATTCTTTTCTTTTTTTCTTATATGGATAACCAATTGTTGAAAAGACTTTCCTTTCTCCATTGAATTGCTTTGGCACCCTAATAATTTCTTATTAATAATAAAGTATAGATGACTTGAAATGATTCACTCTTGCTAGATTGGAAGCTGTTAAAAATAGATTTCAAAGTTTCTTGAATAATAATGTCAAGCTCACACCCTTGCATTCTGAAATCCTTTCTTGATTGGAAGAGAAGTGGTGATGCTATAAAGCCAGCAGGCCCTGATCTGCACACAGCTGTGGATGAGCCTGGGTCCTGCACGTGAACTTCCAGTAGCCCAGGCAACATGGACTGGGAAGTGCTGCATTGGAGTTTATTACACCGGTTTCCTTTTCAGAATGATCCTTGTAGTTTAGCCAGTGTCAAATGTCCTCTCCTCCATTGTTTTGATGTGTGAGAATGCCAAGCCCTCTTTGAGGCTTACTTCCGGAACAAACAAAGACACATGCACATGCTTGCCTTCATTTCACGAGAGAAGGCTGTGGATGGTACTCTTGGTTTCATACCTGAGGGTACAGGGGACAATACATGTAATTGTGTTCTCATTCATCTTCCATTAGTGGCAGACATATGCATAGAGGGGGGAACCATGGGCTTTAGTCTTACAGAGAGGTGGCCTTAAATTCTAGCTTTACTACTCACTGGCTGCAGGCCCCTGGGCTTGGTCCTTGGGCTCATATTCTCAACTTCTAAGTAGATATAACATGGTTTGCTTCATGAATTTTTGTGAGGCTAACATGAGATACTTGAGAATTTTACATGATTTTCTTACCCCTCACTGAACCACTCACACTTAATCTGAGGTAGGAAGGGCAAAAATTTCCACATCCTTTTTAGAGTGGGCGAAATTAAACCTCAGGGATGTTAAATGACTCATCTTTAGCAGAACTGGGTTTAGACCCGCACCTCACCTCAGCCTTGGGCTCGCTCCAGTGCTCCATGGGACATCCCGATCTACTCACATCCTGAGAACAGCCCCTGGACTTAGGAATGGGCAAGAAAAGGACCAGAGCAGGGCAGTCTCATCAACATTGCTGAAAATCTGCCTGTCGCTTTTGCCTTTGGACAGGGCACTGGCTTTCTACTTGGTTGGTTTTTTTTTTTTTTTTGCCTTTAAAGCAATGAGGCACTTCTGGCTACAGAAGCCACCTGGAAAACTCAAAGCCAGCATCATCTTGAGTAATTGCTGAGGTAAGGAATAACCACATTTCCTTCTGCCTGCTACCCCACCTTCTCATCTTCCCACCTTCCCAGGTGCTAGGACATACCTTCCAGGGACAAGGATAGCCCTTGCAGGCTCCTGGATGGTTCAGTTTTCGATATTCCTCTGTCACTCAGGAGCTCTTTCAGCTCTGATTGTGGCCCTGAATCTGACTGCTGTCCTGAAGCAGCTATGGTTGAAAGTGAAAATCTATTGATTTATTCGAGCATCAGAGGATAAAGAAGAGCTTCTGATGGTTTTGACATAGAACCCATAGCTGGTACCAAAGGCCCATGTCACATGCCTTAGCACCTTACTGAGAGGGTCTCGTGGCTTGTCTGTGGTTGCTGTTGCTGTCCACGAGGTTGGAGCCTATGCTGGTGATGTCTCCAGCAATCAGTGGCCCACTGACTTTGCCATGGTCCAGAATGAATTCCTAGCCCTGATAATAGTAGCCCTAGTGCCTGGGCAAGTGCATGGGGAGGAGCGGGAGGCAACATTAAAGAGCATAGGCTTGGAATCAGAAAGACCTTCTCTAGCTCTGACTGCAACATCTCCTTGATCACGTTAATCTCATACCTGGTGAATGGAGATAATAATGGTACCAGCCCCAGGGGTTTGTGGGGATTGAATGAGATGATGCAGGTAAACTCCATGAGGGCTGACTTGGTCTGCCTTTTCAAGGCTCCATCTCTTGCATATAGAACAATGCTCCCCGCCCCGCCCTGCCGCCCCCATCCTAAATGGCTGAAATGCTAGAGCACTGTGTTAGGAACTCCATTTTAAGCATCAGCTTCACCATCCTTGTCAGGCGCCCTTCCACTACTAGGAAAACAAATACAGGCCTACCTCGTTTTATTGTGCTTTGCTTTATTGTACTTTGCAGATACTGCAAAAAAGGCTCAGATGTTCATTAGCATTTTTAGCAATAAAGCATTTTTTAATTAAGGTATGTACTTTGTATTTTTAGACATAATGCTATTGCACACATAATAGGCTACAGTATAATGTTAATTTTTATATGCACTGGGAAACCAACAATTTGTGAGTCGCTTTATTGAGCTATTTGCTTTATTGAGATACTCATTGCGGTATTCGCTTTACTGTGGTGACCTGCCCATGGCCTGTAGGTGGAGAGAGGGCAGATGGCCCTGGCTAGTAGCTGCTAAGTACGTTTGAGTGATGAAGATCAGTTTGAAGACTGGTGAACTCCCGGTTTGGGAATAGAGGACACAGTGTGCCCACTGAGGTGCCTGGGTAGGTAAAGCTTGCTGTGTGAGCATTTGGAGGCTGCCATACATTCTTTTACTTGTTTCTTCTTACATTAAAAAAACAAAAACAAAACCAAAAAACCTCTAGTGTTGAAGGGTTTCCTTTTTCATGTCTTGACTGCCAGCCAACACTTGAACACTGGGCCAGTGGTAAGCTATGCTGATCGGTTTCAGGACTGACAAGCTAGAGGGCACAGCATAGGAGTCAGCCCAACAGGCTCCCACTCAGCAGGAAGAGAGGTGAGCAGGGAACAAATACACGAGGCCCTCCACCCCACCCCGTAGTCTACAGCTGGTTATTGAATATATTGCCATGACATTCAGAGTGGCCACTGCCTGATGACCTCAGTCTGGCTGGCATCTTGAGAGGTCTGGCCACAGGGACAGGTAATACATGTGTTGGAAGGGTCCTCGGTCCTCAGCTCCAGGACATGGCCACAACCTCAGCCTGAACCTTCCTGACCCTTATGAGTGGCCAGGCTCTCAATGGGCCTTACACTGAAAGACATGCTCAGGATATCTAATTCAATGTGGTGTTATAAAAAATGGCTCGGTGAAGCCCAGTTTTAGGTCTAGCTCTACAGTAAGTAGCTGTGTCCTTAGTAAGTAATAATGTGGCTACTCTCCCAGATATGTTCTAGTTCTAGTATTTCACGGTTCTACCTTTTACCACCTGAATAACAATCAAGCAGGCATCACTTACGGGTGGCTTGTTAGATGTAGCACATACGATATCTCTCTGTCCTCATAACCAACCACTGGAGCAGGCGTTATTATCATCCGCGCTTTACAAAGGAGAGGACTGCGCATCCCAGAGGTCACAGTGATGACACTGCTGTTAGTCACCATGCCCTACTTTAGATGGAATTGTATGTTCTTGAACTGCAAAGTGCTATTCGTTCTAGCAGATAAAATTACCTTTCTCATTTTTTTTTCTTTTTCGTTATTTATTCTCCTGAGGGAACCACATGAAAAAGTCAAGAACTCAATGTTCCTGGGCTCCCTGGTAGGGCAGGCCCACTACTGGCATTAGTGCCAGCCAGCCAGAGTTGATCAGGGCGGGAGGCATGTCTGTACAAGCCCCTGCAGCTGAAGTTCTTATAAAAACAGAACGAAGATGCAAGAAGAGGGAGGGAGGGAGGCACAGACCCTACAACCAACCAGTGTCCATTTATATAGAAGTTCTTAATTCGGAGGCAGCAGGCTTGAGTGTGAGGCCTGCTACCTTGTAGTCAAGTCCCATGACTTCTTCGGGCTCAGCTGCCTCATTTGCTGCCTCCGTTGATTATACGTCATGGAGTGCTGAGGGGAATGCTCAAGCCCTCTGTGAACCTCCTGAATATCAGCCCTGCCCCAGGCCCTGGTATGTATGGCTTGGCACAAGCACAGTATTTGACAAACATTTGCTCGGGTTGTGGGCCATCGGGTGGTGCCGTGGTTTTCTGTGTGTTACACACCTAGCTTGTTTTGTTAGAGAACATTAATGAAAGCCTAACTGGTCTTGGGGATAAAGGGATCTCTCTGGAAGTGCAGCCCCAAGGCTGGATCAGACACTGTCTGCTATGCTCCAAATGTGTGCCGAAGTAGAAGTTACTGATCACATTGTGCATTCCTACTCAGATCTATCCTCTTGAGAACTGTGCCCAGCGGGCCCCAAACCCTGAACAGCAGATCCAGACTTGGAGTAGGGCTTCCTTAATTCCCTTGAAAATCCAAGGGAAAAGTCCAAATGAAGAACGCACTAAAATGACATTAAAGCCCATTCCTTCCCTTTGGAAGCAGCTGCCCACCCCACATGTCACTGGCTGATAATGGCCACCTCTCATCAAATATTTATCCCAGTGCTTGCAGTCCTCCATCAGCCTCCAGCATCATGCCAGGGATAGAATCTGATTATTAAAACTGGTCAGGAGTGAAGCAGGCAGACTACAAAGTGCCTGGGATAGAAAGGGGAAACATCAAAGCCCCATATTCTTCCTTAAAGGTCACTTCTGGAAGTGGAGCCCTCCTGTTAGGAAACAAAACTCTCAGGGGGTTCAGGGACCTGGCCCCCATGTGAGCCTCCAAGCCTCTAGAGCTCTCGCTCCTTTTTTTCCTCTCCAGTGGGGCAGAATGCAGCTACGCACAAGCCCCGGGGCCAGAGGACTGACTCCTAGCCATGGGTTTATGAAAAGCAAATAAATATCTCGCCCTGCTCAGAGATGTGACTCTTTCACTTTTGAGGGGAGCCCTGGCATTTCATTAGTGCCCTATTTGAAGCCTGCCCTTTGCAAAACAGAAAAAGAAGAGAAGGAAAAAAGGAATAGAAGCTGATTCAAAAGAGCTTCCAGAATCTGGAGTTTCTGATGTCCCTTTGTGTGGCTTCACTCATTATATGGGTGCAAAAGCCTGTCAGGCAAGAAATCATGACCGGTGTTTACACTCTAGTGGAACCCAGGGACCAATTAACCACACAGCACCAGTGGGCGAAGCATTTATAAAAGGAAGGGAAGGAACTCTCGCATTATAGCTCTTTCCCCCCCTTTCCCCAAATAAAAGACATGCTATGTCAACAGTTTCTCAAGAGTGATCCTTTATTTTCTGAAAGTCCTAAAACGGATCCATTTATCAAAAGGCGACTGATGCCCCAGTCCACAAACAATATCATTTTTTCCCCCCAGCAAATTCAGGAGACCTGAGAAGGCTGTGGCCTGGGTGACACTGTGACATCAAAACCTGCCCTCCACGGCCAGCAGCTGCACAGCAGCCTCCTGCACAGCCTGGTGGATATGCCTCACCTCCTTCTGGCACAGAGTCCGCTCCATGTGGCGGTAGGTGATGCGGTAGCAGTGGCTGATCTTGTGTGTCCTAGAGAATGAAAGAGGTAGGTCAGTGAGGGACAGATGTGCCCGTTGCCTGCAGGAGAAGTACCACTGGCTCTGACTAGATCTCTCCAACCCTACTGGAGAACTGAGGACGAGCTCCAGGGACAACCAGTGGACAACCAATCATGGCATGGTGGAGCCATGATTCCCGCTAACAGCCTGCATCTTTTATATACGTCAGGGTAGCTGGTGGGTAGGGATTCCTTGGCTTAAATTATCGAGACTGCTGGCTCCCATTGGACCAGATGCATCCAAGTTCCCTGGGAAGGAAGCTTCTAACAAATTTGATTCCTGAGCCAAACCCTGGAGATTGTGATTCAGCAGGTGGGAGGCGGGCCCTGGGCTTCTGGACTTTTCCTAGGCTCCCCTTGGGATTCTGACAAGCAGACAGGGTTAGGAACCAATGCTATCCACCTCCACCCTTCTCACGTCATAGAAATAACCATGCTTAGAAGGCACACTGCAGTCACCTTGTGGCCTGAGACTGGTTCCAAGGGCTCTGGCCGCCCAGAGAGCTGAGGCGTGCTACAGTAACTCTTTCAGCACCCATGTAGGCCATGGGTGAGCAAATAGGCAACTGTGTGAAATTGACCATATATGCTATCTCTGTGCCATGTAGACATTTTAATCCTCTGCTTTTACTGGGGGGCTGGGGGGAGGGTGGCTGTTGACTTGGCTTTCATGGAACCGCTGGGTGATTCTGCAACATGTGATGTGACAGTAGTAATACCTTGTGTCTGCATGACAGTTAAGACACACCAGTAAGCAAGATCTCATCAAGAACAACTCAGGGTCATGGGCTGGCAGAGCTGGCCCCTCTAGGAGCTGCCTCTCACTAGCTGTGTGGCTGGGGGTCTGACACTCCCCTCTCTGGGCACTTTTGTTTCTCTTCTTCAGAGCCACATGTATTCCTCTTTTCTAGTCCCCAGCTACAGGAGGGTCAGTCCATGACATTTTCAATGCAGATGAAGAAGCTAGGGCAAACCCAGTGGATCCCTCTGGATGATATCAGCCAGTTCTTAGGCTGCAAGGAGAGGCCACCTCTCCAGCAGGTGAGGCAGTGCTGGCCTTCAGTAATGCCAGACCCTTGAACAAACAGGTTTCTGGTGGAGTTGCCCCGGGCCATTCCCATATCCCACTGGAAGACCTGCTGGTCCCTGTCATTGCTACCTGGGTCCAGGGCTTTCACTTCTAGGGGACTCCTGATACTTCATGGATTTGCTCTCAGTGGCACTGTCTCTCCTCTTCCCTCTCTCCTGCCCTCTGTTTTAGTGCCAGACCCTTCAGCTGAGTAGAATACACCTGAACAGTGAGGAGTCTGCCTCCTTTATCTGCTCCTTTACCTCCTCTTCCAGTGTTTCCTCCCCTTCCTTCTCCACTCCAGGTTGGTCATCTTTGTCCTGCGGTCTTCCTTGTTCCCACCCAGAGCCCACCCACTGGAAGGAGCGAGTCCTAAGATTTAGTACACTGGGCCTCACAATGTTATTTGCATTTCAGCTAGGAACAGAGTCCCTGTTTGGATCAAGGCAAAGGAAGAAGTTACGACTAGGTGCCACAATCACCAAGCCCAGGCTGGGGAGAGAAAGCCTTTCCTTAGGGAACTTCCTCAGGGTCCCGAATATTACATTACCTGCTGTATCCCCTCACCTGACACATCAACTGCCTGCTCTAGAGGAAGAAAGAAAATGAACCATCTCCCCTCCCTTATACTTTTTCAGTCCAACTCAAGCCAATGGCTCTATTCAGTGGACATGCCTGGGGCAGCTAGGCAGCCCAAACTGCCCCTGAGGGCCTCCAAGGAAGTAGAGCCACTTTTCCTCCTTATTCCATGTTCCTTAAGTGAGTGTTCCAAACACCTCCAGGTACCAAAATGAGAGCAAGACAGAGAAACAGAGAGAGACATCGAGAGGCCCTTCGTGAGTGGGAGCTGATGAAACAACAAAGGCTGATCTGTTCCATCCAAAGGGGAAATGTCTTTTCAACAAGCGGTGCTGGGACAACCGGATATCCACACGCAAAAGAATGAAGCTGGCCTTTTCCTCATACCACACAAAAAATTAACTCAAACAGAACATACATCTAAATGTAACAGCTAAAACTATAACATTCTTAGGAGAAAACATTAGAGTAGATCTTTATGAACCCAGATTAGGCAAAGCCTCCTTAGATAGGATACCAAAAGCATAGGTTACAAAAGGAAAAAAAAAAAAAAAGATAAATTGAACTTCATCCCATTGGAAACTCTTGTGCTTCAAAGGATACCATCAAGAAAGTGAGAAGACAAGCTTCAGAATGGGAGAAAATATTTTGTGAGTCACATATCTGATAAGGGACATGTATCTAAAATATATAAAGAACTCTTATAACAACAACAAAAAGACGAGTAACGCAATAAAAATGTTCAAAGGATTTGAATAGGTTTCTCAAAAGAAGATATACAAATGATCAATAAGCACACAAAAAGATACTCAATGTTATTAGACATCAGGGAAAATGCAATTCGAAACCACAATGAGATGCCACTTCACATCCACTAAGATGGCTGTAATAAAAAAAAAAAGAGAAAGAATGAGAGAGAGAGAGAGAGAGAGAGAAAATAACTAGTGTTGGGGAGATGTAAAGAAATGAGAGCCCTCACAAACCGCTGGTGAGAATGTTAAACAGGACAGCCACTTTGGAAAACAGTTTAGCAGTTCCTGAAGTACATAAACACAGAGCGAATCATCATATCATCCAGCAAGTCCACTCCTAGGTATACATATTTCCACACGAAAACTTGTATGAATGTTCATAGCAGCATTATTCATGATAGTCCAAAAGTGAAAATAATCCAAATGTCTTCAAATGATGAGTGAATAAACAAAGTGTGATATATCTGCACATGGAATATTACTCAGCCATAAAAAGAAATAAAGTCCTGATACTACAACACACATAGACCTTGGAAATATTATGCTAATGAAAGAAGTCAGACAACAGACCACATATTATTGATCCCATTTACATGAAATGTCCAGAATAAGCAAATCCGTAGAGACAGAAAGCAGATGGAGTGACTGCCATGGGCTGGGGGACCAGTGGAAAATGGAAAGTGACTACTAATGGGCACAGGGTCCCTTTTGGGGGTAATGGAAATGTCTGGGATTAGTAGTGATGGTTCTATAACCTTGTAAATATTCTCAAAACCACTAAGTGTTGTACTTTAAATGTGTGTGTATGATATGTGAGTTACGTCTCAGCAAAGCTATTAAAGAGAAGGGACTCTCCCTGCCGGGCACTGGGCAGGGCTGTGCTTTTGCAGCTCCTCTGCAAGTCTCCTAAAATGCTGGTCTCCCTACACTGCCTCACTTGTCACCCTGCTGCCTCCCCGACAACACGCACTCCTAGATGGCTGTGCCCGGCTGTCTTATTCCACATTGCTCCCCTGGTATCTAGAGCAATGTCCTGCTTATAGTAGGTGCTGGATAAAAACTGCCGAATGGATGCTATGCAGTCACTGAAACACCTGGGTGGGAATATGCTTTAAGGCCTGAGCAGAGGCTGGCACAGTCTTGCACTGCGCTTGGAGAAGAGCATTCCTTCCGCCCTGTCAGAGTCAGCCATGGCCTTCTCTTCCTCCTTTTCTAACAGTGATGGAGGCAGATGCCTGTCAGCCACAGAGAAAGCAGAGAGTAGCAATGAATAATACATTCCTGGAACTGCCCCAAGCTCTTTCAACCTACCAGAGCCTTGGCTCACTTTTCAGGCGGTGGGGAGCCAGGCAGTACAGAGCAGGCTAGGGCAGGCTCTGGAGCCAGGCTGCCAGGGTTCACGCCCAGGTTCGCCGCTTCCTTCCTGTGTGTCTTTGGCTAGTTATTTCATTGGGCCTCGCTTCTCACTTCTCTCATCTATAAAGTATGTTTGGTGGTCCTGTCTACTTCAGAGGACTACGCAAAGGAGAAACAAAAGATCAAGTACACAAAGCACTTGGCTTAGTACCTGGCCCATTGTAAGAGTTCAATAAGTGGGTCCTCATTTTATAGTTTTTAAAATAAGGTGAGCAGTGAACATTGCTGTCCTGAATCTCAGTGCCTTCTCTATTGACAGAAATAATGGCACTTACCCCATCAGCCTTTCCAAACTGTTGTGGAGACCTGTCTGAAAAGTGACAGGGCAAATTATAAAGTGCTGTGTGAGTGTGAGGTATCACTGTGGCAACTATTACATTTTTTCACTGGTTCACTCTTAGCTGGTAATATGGTTCACTCTTAGTAGGTAATATGGCCACTCTACAAGTCGAGATTTCCAACCAAAGATGCCTCTTGTTTCTGTGTGCTTCAAAGAGGTCCCTGTAAGGATTCGTGACATTCTAACAGCTTTTACAAAACATTTTGGTAAGTTAGGTGTAAATGAATCATAAATATATGGATTAATTTTATAAATTGAAACAGCGTTTGGCAGAATATTTAGTGAAAATTCAGTAAATTCAGTTGAAAATCAACGAGGTTTTCTTTCTCCAAACATCGCTGGTAAGAGACAGAGTGAGAGAGAGTGAGAGTGAGAGTGAGAGTGAGAGTGAGAGTGAGAGAGAGAGAGAGAAGACTTTTAAAATTTACTTTCTAGAAACTTCTATTTGGAGGTTTTATATGGGGGGACGTACTCCTGTCCTCCTTCTGTTTGTTGGAGATCTGAAAGGAGTGGAGTTGGCAGCTGGCTGGGAGTGGAGGACCCAGGCCTCCCGTCCTTGCACAGTGGTCTGCCCTGAAAACCACGGAGTCACAGAGCTGAGGGGTCGCAGCTTATCACTGAATAGGTAAGAAGATGGGCTCCTCAAAGGGAGGGATACCCTCATTGCCCAACCTCAAGCGTCTGCATTAGAGCTTTTTGATTCTTTTATACCACCCAGTGCAGACTCTTTTAGCCAAAATGTTTCCTAATCTTTCCTCTGCCGCGACCTCCGCTGTCCCTCAATAACAGCAGCAGCAACAGCAAACATTTATGTAGCTTATTACATACCAGGCACTGTACTAAGCCCTTCACGCACGTTAACTCGTTTGAGCTTCACAATCCCCATGGATAGAGAGCATTGTTGTCCCTGTTCAAAGAAGAGGAAACTAAGGCACAGAAAAGAAAAGTAACCTGCCCAAGTTCAAGGAGCTAATAAGTGGCAGGACTGGATTCAAAATGAGGTTATCTGGAGGGAATGTAAACTAGTGCAGAAACAGTTTGTGAGAAACAGTTTGGTGGTTCCTCAAAAAGTTAAACATAAAATTACCATAGAACCTAGAAATTCTACTCCGAGGTATATACCCAAAAGAACTGGAAGGAGGTGTTCAAACAAAAACTTGTACAAGAATTTTCAATAGCAGCACTATTCTCAACAGCCAAAAGGTGGGATGAATGGATAAACAAAATATGGTATATCCATGCAACGGACCTATACAATGGAATATTCTTCAGTCATTAAAAGGAACGAAATACCGATATATGCTACAATGTGGATGAATGCCCAAAATATGCTAAATGAAAGAAGCCAGACATAACAGATCACATATTATATGGTTCCATATAATATGAAATGTCCAGAATAGAGAAATCCATTGAGACAGAAAGGAGATTTGTGGTTGCCAGGGATTGGGGGAGGGGAGAAGAGGAAGTAACTGCTTGGTGGGTAATGGGGTTTTCTTTTGAGGATGACGAAAATGTTTTGGAACTAGACAGAGGTAGTAGTTGCAAAACGTTGTGAGTATTCTAAATGCCACCGAATGGTACACTTTAAAAATGGTTAATTTATGTTATGTGAATTTCACCGCAATTGAAAAAAAACTAGGCAATTTGGTTTCAGAGCCCAGCTATCAATTATCGCACTCGACTGCTCCACCATACTCCACATGCCTTCCCTTTCATACCTCCAACCTTTTCCTTGTACCCCAACCTCCCCCTAAGAAGTACCAAGGTTTGCAAACAATTGAGAAAGATATAACTTCTTTTAATCATTCTGTTCAAGAAAGAGATGAACTGAGCCCACGTTCCTTTCTAGCTCTGCCCTTTGACTAATGGAGAGGGCATGAGCTGGGGACGAGGTATAAATGTCACATGGAGCGAGCGGGAAGCACTTAGAACATGAGTTCTTCAATAAAGGTCTTTCCTGTGTATAGGGCCATTAAAAGGTGGCTGGGAAGCCAAGTGCCTGGCGGGAAAATAAGAGGGCTGCAAGGGTGGGGCTGCAGCCACAGTTCCTGTCCTCCCCCAGCAGGCTGGGCAGCGCAGAGCTGCCGTAGCCCTCATGCGGGCGCAACCTTCAGGACCAGAAACCTTCCCTGAAGAAGAGAATAGTCTGCATTGACAACCTGAGATTTTAAAGGTAAATAAAAGTTCTCTTTTATGTACTTCACAGCTTCTACTCACAGGCAAAGTAAATGAGAATACCCATACTGAGTGTGAGAGGTTAAATTTCATTATAATGAGTTTGAAGAGATTGTCCGAACTTTGTGTGTGTGTGTGTGTGTGTGTGTGTGTGTGTGTGTGTGTGTGTGGAATTTCATTACACTGGGATACTGGCTAAAGTGAGCTGGTCATTGACAAGAGCATGAGTTTTAATAGAGATTTTAGTGGGAGAATCTTAGAATGTTTGAGCTTCAAGGGCTTCAATTATCACGAGTTCATTCTTGATTCATTTAGTCATTCAACAAACAGCATGCTCCAGGCAATGAGCCAGACAGAGACAAGCATCTGAAGCAAACCCAGAACCAAACAGCTCACACTTGGGGATAGTGCTCTGCCGAGGTCCTGCAGCAACCAGGGAGGACAACATGAGGGCCATTTCCCTTATGGTTATCGCAAGGCTTGGGCTTGCATAGCCACACCATGGCCGTTCGCAGTGAAGTTAGCCATGCTCCACTCCAACCTCATATACTCCTGAGACTTGTTCCTTCAGCAAATGACTTTCCCCTCTGGTACTGCCCCATGAGCATTTATGTGGTGTTATCTGTCTAGCATAGTGCTGAGCATTACAGAGCCCACAAAAGGGACTCATTCATCCTGCCCATAAGGAGCTTACCTGCAGTGAGGAGAAAGCAGGACAAGACAGCCCACATTTCCACGAGAACGGCTGGGTGTGAATGATGCCATGGTGCCCATCCTGTATCCCTTCTGCTTTCCCACTTGGCCTCCCATCAGCTCTCGCTTTGAGAGACTTGGCCTGGCTCATGAAACTGAAAACATGACTCAGACTTCTGAAATTTCGTTCCACTTGAATCCCATTCCCTGCCGTGGTGTGATCGCCAAGGTCCACCTGGCTCTACTACCCTGCGCATGTCCAGCCACTGGTATAATAATGAAGAACCAGGATGGGAGGGGCAGCCTTGTGTGGGCAGACGGGAGAGCTGTGCTGGATGGTGGACATGCCAGCAGGCAAGGATTCTGTGTTTTAATGCCGCCTCCTCCTCCCAAAGCCCCAATCTTAGACCTAAGGAAAAGGATGCTCAGGTGCTGCACACAGTCAATTCTAGATTAGTAAAGCGCTGTCAATATTAGAGATGTTTAAAAGGGATACTATCGCAGGTTTCTCTTTTTTTCTGAACAACTAAGTAATAAAATTAACAAGTATCAAAAGTATGGCTAAAAAGTAGTGCTGCTCTCCAGTTCACAGTGAGCCCATGAGAGACTTTCTTAAAGCACTCAGGACTGTCAAGCGTCACTGGAAAGGAAGAACAATGGGTCAGCGTGCTAGCGAGGGTTGGAATACTTCTATTACACAACCACTTGGTTTACTCTGGCAACCACGCAGCCTTCGAACTCGAAATAAAACCCTTCCATGGGATGCAGCCAAAACCCAGCTCCTGCAACATCCACAATGGTCTGCTTTTCCATCTGTGACAAGAGCAGTTCTTTTATGTTCTTGGATGGTGCATTGGACACCTCCCAGAATAGATCGTTTTGACCAGTAGTCATTGCAGATGCCACCTATCCGTGCAGGGATTACTCAACAGGAGAGAAAGTGCTGTCATGGGGTAGGTTCCATTTTCAGAGTAATGAAAATGGGATGCCCAATTCACTCTGAATTTATTTCCTGCTTGTATGATGCAGAAGCACAGTCTGCAGCCTCACAAGACCGACACCTTGTACAAAGTTGGGAGAGTAAAACCTGCAATGTTTTCACGGGCAGAGTTTCACTCAGGCACGAGGAACAGTGTGATAGAAAAGGAAGAGGGAGGGGAACTATTTGTTCACGGCCATGCCAGAAAATACAGATTGGAATGGGGCATGGTGGAGTTAAGAAGACAGACTTTGCAGTTAGAAAGACCTGGATTCTAATATCTACTCTGCCCTTTGCTCTCTGTGTGATTTGGGGACGTTTAACCCCTTGTGAAGTGAAGATAACATACTTGCTTTCTAGGGTTTGTGTTGATTGAGTGAGGGATATATGTAGAATCCTACTATAGGGCCTGGCAACCTAGAATGAGTGCTCAATACCTACTAGTTTGTCCCATATTTCTCCTTTACTCATGGGTCTTATTGAGAAAGAAGTGACACTTCGGGGAAGGAGGACTTGTATTTCCTAGGAGTTTCTTTTCACCTCCTTTATGGGCTTGGCATCTGACCTGGGGCCAAGGGAAGGATAAATGTCCCTCCTAGAGAGCATGAACACAGGCAGCTCTGGCTGAGAAAGTTAAGTGAGGAATGGAAGTCAGAAGACTGATGAATTATCATCCAGAATTGGGCATGATTTAAACAAGTGGTCTTGACACACCTGGAGCACCCAGCTCAGGTGATGAGGGAGACTGCGCTACTGAGCTCCACAGGCCACTCTTTCAAGACTGGGGCACACAGAAGCTCTACCTAATACATAGAAACAACACAGGGAGGCAGCTAAAATAAAGAGACAAAGGAACAGGTCCTATATGAAAGAACAGAACAAAGCTCCGGAAAGAGAACTAAACAAAATAAAGATAAGTAATCTACCAGATGCAGAGTTCAAAACACTGGTCATAGGATGTTCAATATCTCAGTGAAAACTTCAACAAAGAAATAGGAAACAAAATTGGAGATAGAAAACATAAAAAAGAACCGGTAAGAAATGAAGAATACAATAACTGAAATGAATAAACATTAGAGGGAATCGACAGTAGCTTAGACGAAGTAGAGGATCAAATCAGAGATCTGGAAGAGAAGGTAGCAGAAAACACCCAATCAGAACAGCAACGAGTAAAAAGAATCCAAAAAATGAGGACAGTTTAAGGGGCCACTGGGACAATATCAAGTGTACCAACATTTGCATCATGGGGATATCATAAGGAGAAGAAAGAGAGCAAGGAATTGAAAACCTATTGGAAGAAATAATGATGAAAAATTTCCCTAATCTGATGAAGGAAATAAAAATATAAGCCAGGAAGTGCAGAGTCCCAAACAAGATGAACCCCAAAAGGCCCACACCAAGATACATCATAATTCTAATGCCAAAAGTTAAAGACAAAGAGAGAATTCTATTTTTTTTTTAATTAAGTTTATTGGAGTAACATTGGTTAATATAATTATATAATTTTCAGGTGTACATTATCATTTGACATCTGTATATTCTACTGTGTGTTTACCACCCAAAGTCGTTTCCTTCAGCTACCATATATTTGATCCCCTTTACCCACTTTACCCCTCCTCCTCCCCTCCTATATTTGATCCCCTTACCCCTTCTACTTCCCCCTCCTCCCCCACCCCACTAGTAACCACTGGTCTACAGTCCTCTCGTAACCACTAGCTTATAGTCCACGTCCATGAGTCTCTGTTTGTCCTGTTCATTCGTTGCTTTTAGGTTTCTATCCCACATATAAGTGATATCATGTGATTCTCAACTTTTTCTGTCTGGCTATTTCGCTTAGCATGATTATCTCAAGGTCCATCCATGTTGTCACAAATGGCAGTATTTCATCTCTTCGTATGACTGAGTAATATTCCATTGTATATATGTACCACAGCTTCTTTAGCCAGTCATCTATCATAGGACACTTCGGTTGCTTCCATGTTCTGGCCACTGTGAATCTTGCTGTTATGAATATCAGTGTGCAAATACCTTTTTCGATATAGGCTTTCAAATCTTTGGGGTAAAAACCCAGTAGAGGGATTGGTGGATCATATGGTAGATTAATTCTTAGTTTTCTGAGGAACCTCCATACTGTTCCCATAGTGGCTGTACCAATTTGCGGTTCCACCAGCAGCATATGAGGGTTCCTTTTTCTCCTCATCCTCTCCAACATTTGTTATTACTTGTCCTGTAGATTATAGCTATTCTAACAGGTGTGAGATGGTATCTAATTGTAGTTTTGATTTGCATTTCCCTAATAGCTAGCGATATGGAACATCTTTTCATGTATTTGTTGGCCATTTGTATGTCCTCTAGGGAGAAGTGTCTGGTCAGGTCCTCTGCCCATTTTTTGATTGGATCATTTGTCTTTCTGTTGTTGTTGTTATTGAGGACAAAGAGAGAATTCTAAAAGCAGCAAGAGAAAGGCAGCTAGCTATCTACAAGGGAGCTCCTATAAGACTGTCAGCTGATATCTCAATAGAAATTTTGCAGGTCAGAAAGGATTAGAATGAAATATTCAAAATGATGAAAAGCAAGGACCTATGACCAAGATTACTCTACCCAGCAAAACTATAATTTAGAATCGAAGGACAGATAAGAGCTTCCTAGAAAGCTCTTAGCTTCCAAGAAATAGCTAAAGGACTTCATCACCACCAAACCGGTATTATGAGAAGTGTTAAAGAAATTTCTTTAAGAAGAAAAAAATATGAATAAAAAAATGGCAATAGCTACATATCTATCAACAATTACTTTAAGTGCAAATGGATTAAATGTTTCAATCAAAAGACATGGGGGGGCTGAATGTATAAGACCCTTACATATGCTGCCTATGAGAGGTTCACTTCAGATTGAAAGATATGCACAGACTGAAAGTAAAGGAATGAAAAAAAAAATGTTTCGTGAAAATGGACACAGACAAACAAAAAAAGCCAGGGTAGGAATGCTTAATACCAGACAAAACCTACTTTAAAACAAAAGACAAAGAAGAACCTAATAACTCCATTTCTGGGTATTTATCTGAAGAAACCCAAAACACTAATTCAAAAGACATATGCACCCATATGTTCATTGCAGCGTTATCTATAATACCCAAGATATGGAGGCAACCTGCATGACCACCAATAGATGAATGGAAAAAGAAGAGATGGTGCATATATTAATGGACTATTTACTCAGCCATAAAAAAGAATGAAATCTTGCCACCTGCAACAACATGGCTAGACCTACAGGGTACTTTACTAAGTGAAATAAGTCAGACAGAGAAAGACAAATACCATATTATTTCATTTATATGTGGAGTCTAAAAAAACAAAATAAACAAACAAAACAGAAACAAATTCATAGATACAGAGAACATGTTGATAATTGCCAGATGGGAGGGGAGTTGGAGTGATGGGTGAAGAAGGGGAAGGGATTATGAAGTACAAACTGGTAGATACAAAACAGTCATGGGGATGTAAAATATAGCATAGGGAATATAGTCACAGGTATAATAACTATGTATGGCGTCAGATGGGTACTAGATTTATTGTGGTGATCACTTTGTAAGTTTTATATATAAATGTCTAATCACTATGTTGTACATCTGAAACTAATGTATTATATGTCAACTGTAATTGAAAAATAAAAAATTATTAAGAAAAACAAGTGGTCTGAAAACCAAGTAAATCATACCTATCCTCCCCGCCCCAAACCGTCTTCTGTATTAAAAAAAGAAGAAAAAGAAAAAAGGAGAGAAGGAAATTCTGATAAGACCTAGGGTCCCATGACTACACTGCTTTTCCTATTGAACTGCCTGAGGTTTTCCATGACAGAAGGAATCATTGATTTAATATAAAGAAATAACCGCAGGCCTAGGAGGCAAAAGATTCCCAGGCCAAGCCCCAGAAACGTCTGTGTGACTTTAGGCAGGTCATTTAACATCACCAATGAAAGAAATGGACTGACTGGGCTCCAAGCCTTCTTCTGGCTCCAACATCCCAAGAGTCATTTGAGAGCATGGAAGAGATTCTAAAGTAAATGCCCCTGTGTAGAAAATGAGCCGGCCTGTCAGCCATTCTTTGCAGAGCCTGCACGGGATGAAAGAGAAGGGGGCCCTGACCTGGCGGAATTTCCAGACAGGCTAAAACACAGATGCAAGTTGCATGAGTGATAAAAGCAAGAGGGAAGTGAGTTGGCTTAATGAGGGTGGATTATAGCTTGGTAGGGCCCACTAGGAAAGGCTTCCAGCGAGGGTGGCTCTCCAGTTACAACAGACAGTCTGGACACCTTTTAGGCCCTCTCTATCAACTACCTTCGCCCACCCCCCCACCCCAACACACGTAATCTCTGAAACTAAGAGGTCTGCCTTCTCATTCTCAGAATGGTCTGCCTGAGGCCTGACGCTCCCCAGTGCACCATTCTGAGTGCACCTCCCCCCAGTTCAAGCCAGTGAGCATCCGAGTTGCCTCTCACTGCTGCTGCTGCAGTTGCGATTTCATCCCAGGGGGGTTTCTGTTCCTTGGAGTCAGTCACAAGAAACCAAAGCAGATGGTTCCCTGACAGTTATTGCCTTGGGAGAGACAACTCCAGTCCAGGCCTTGATGCAAGGAGAGCCAGAGCCGGGGAAAGAGAAGCTTGTGGGGCGCAGCTCAAGCAGTCTTGCTTTCAATCCTGCACCCCCCGCCCCCGCTCCTACTCAGCTCTGTCATCTGAACATTGGCAACTTAAGAGCCCCTCAGAGACACAGATTTTGCAAGCAAGAAATGCATTTTCACATCAAACACTTGCCAAGTCCTCAGAGAAGCTTCAAAGCACCCCCCGGATTTCATTCCCATCAATCTCTGTAACTTTTCCAGGTCCTTCTGAGTGAATGCCTCACGCCAAGGGCCTTGGGAGGAAGGAGTTCATGCTGTTGCCTCCTGGAGAGTGGGGCCAGTGTTTCTGGTCTCTCCATGCACGGACATATGAAAATAACTGCTCTGAGGAGACCCTCTAATAGAAGCTCTTACGGAGAGGCACAGGGATACGGCTTCGCCCAGTGCTACCGCTCTCGGCCACAGGACACCAGGCCGGCTCTTATTTTCTGATCCATGTTCTCATCCAAAGATAACTCGCAGGGTTTCTGAAGGGACTCATTGAAAATAAAAATAAGCATAGTTCAGGCTTATAGGTAACAACCGGTATTATTATTTAGCAGCTAAAGATTATGGAGCCTCTACTTTGGGCCACACAGAATGACCCAAATGACATTAGACAAATTAGCTAAGCTTCAATGTCCTCATCTGTAAAAATGGATCACTGATATGATACACTTTACGATATGGAGGAATCTTGAAGACACTCTATTAAGTGAAACAGTCCGGACACAAAAGGTCAAACGCTATATAATTCCACTGACATGAGATACCTACAGTAGTCAAATTCACAGAGAAAGAGGGTAGAAGGGTTGTTGCCAGGGACTGGGGGAGGGGATAGGAAGTTAGTGTTTAATGGGGACACAGTTTCACTTTGCTAAGATGAAAAAGTCCTGGAGATGGATGGTAGTGATGGTTGCAGAACAATGTGAAAGTACTTAAGGCCACAGAACCGTACACTTAAAAATAGTTAACATGGTAACATTTGTTATGTATTTTTTTATCACGATAAAAAAATTTGAGGAGAGTTGACCCAAATAACCTAGTTGACTATTATGAAAAATGGAAGTTCAGAACTCACATTTATATTAAAAACCAACCAACAAACAACAACCACCAAACTTTACCAGGTCATTGATACGCATGTGGCAGGACTGTTGCAAGGCTATAATGTGATTAATTTCTGTCCTCCCCAGATGGCTCGTCTTAGTGATTTCATTAACTTAGCAACTAAGCAGCCCTGCATTTTATACAAATAAATTTTTAAGACCCCTTGCTCATAATGCTATGAGAGGGTTTGACCATAAATGAAAAATTCTTTTCAACTACTCTACTACCTTCCTAACCATCCTCTTTCATTTCTAACAAACTTGAAGTAATGTCTCATTTTGCACAGATTTCCAAAGCTCTGTACTTTTTGGTCGTATAGAAAATTTGGAAGAGATTTTATTTTTCTCCCTGGCTTAGCGTGCCAAGCCAAAGTCAACAGAGCTAACTTTAACTCTGTACTGTTACACGGCAGTTTCCCCAGCACGTTGACACTTTGGTGGATGAGTCAGGTCACAAACAGAAATTTGTGGTAGGTGAAGTGCTACATTTCCAAATCAATCAATTGATCAGCAATCATTTATTCTGTGCTAAGGTAGACTTTGTGGGGGATGCAAAATATGGATACAAACTGCTTGATCAATACACAAATATTCATGAAGTGGCTGTTCCATGTACAACACAATGGCAGTGTAAGGGGGAAGAAGTATCCCAAAATAATAAAAAGAAGGATTTGGCTAGATTAACACCCATTTGGGGGTTGAGACATTCATATATGAAAAGATAGCTCATAGGACAAAATTATTTATGCTAAATATTAAATGAATGACCAAAACTATAAATAATTTACCAGTCGGAAAAGACTGGTAAAGGAGATGAGATTAGATCTAGTCTTAAAGTGTGAGTAGGATTTTGGCAGGTGTAGGGTATGGAGTGCATTCTATCTTGCAAAATGATGCAAGTGGTATTGGTGGTGGGGGGCATTCATTGCATTTTTCTTCTGGTTCCATTTCAACAAAGAGTTGTTGACAGTATGTTCTAAGTATAAATGGTCCAATGAAGAGCTGTTGAGAGGATGTGTGATCTGCTGGAGAGGGTTGTGTACAAATATAGCCCTAAGCCAGCTTAGGTACATGGTAGGTACAGGAGGTGATTGACCCAGCCTAGAAGAGAGAGAACAGTCTCACAGACTGGTGCCAACTGAACTGGGGCTGGAAGTATAAGACATAAATTTGGCACATGGATAAGTGGATAAGTGGTAAAGGGGAAAGGCCATTTCTGCAAAGGCACAGACAGAATTGTGAGCACGCATGGACAGGCTGAAGGAGAGGTGAGTTGTTCAGAGTGGCTGGTCTGGGTTTATAGAGGATACAATACAGAAGTAGTGGGCAAAAGATTGTGGGCTGGGCTGGGCTGGGCTCACAGAGGAGGGCCTTACACACGTGGCTAAGAAGCCTCAACTGAAAATCCATCATTAAGCAATCAACCAAAACAAGAGTTGAGATTCAGGTCTCTACAGAACCCTATGAAAGAACCCCATTATTCACGAGTAGAATTACCCATGACTGTTATGTTGTATAGCTTTTATTTCTTTACCGAGTCATAGATGAAATGGGCTAATTACTTTAAGACTTAGTGTCTAGTTAATTATGAAGGAGTTACATACTAATAAAGAGATTTATATACATTTCCGATGACACTGTTATTTTGCAAGTGCTTTTGAGGAGAGACGCTTTGAGTTAATTAATAGCACAATCTCTTGACAAATAGTGAGAGATAGAGAGAGAATGACAAAATAGGAACTTGGCTGACAGGATGAGCTTTCTCCATCCATAATATTCTAGGCTGGAATACAGCAGAGATGTCTTAAGTATTTATCATACGAGCAACATGTTTTATGGAATCACAGAATCCAAGATAAGGGACCCTAAAGATTTTCTGATCCATGCTTGAGTTCTTCCCACAAAGCCTTATGTTGGTTACTTCTGGGGCCATCCCAGACTTCCACAGTGCAGGCTGGGCGGGTGCTCCTCTCTACATTGAATTGACCAGAGCTTCCTGTGTTTCTTCTCATTGGTCCTGGATCCACTCCAGTCCTTTTCCCCCATCACAGCCCTTCAAAATCCTTAACTCAAATGTCATCAGCAAAAGAGCATGATGGCCCTGGCTGGGACTCCCAAGACCACTGGTGGTCAAAGTGGGAAGAGATCTGGGTTGCAGCACATGTAATGTTTAACATCACTGCCTCTGAGGTTAGACAGCCTTCTGTCTGTCCATCCATCTGTTCATCATCCCTCCTTCATTCATTTACTCATTCATTCAACAAATGAAGTGAACATTCATTGTATGCCATGTATCTGCTAGGTATTAAAAACCTAATGGTGGAATGAAACAAAACAAAAGCAAACAAAAAGACCTGACTTCAGGAAGCTCACAGTCTAACATAAGAGACTGGCAATAATGAAAGAATTACAAAGAAATGTAAACTGCAAGTACGGGAAAGGGTTTGAAGAAGAGGTACAAGGAGCATTGAGGCTACATGAAAGGGCAATTAACTTAGGTAGGTCAGTCAGAGAAGGTTCTGTGTGCAGGTGCCAGTGAGCTGAGATCCACGCGGGGTAGGAATTAGCGAGGTGAAAGAAGGGGAGGAGGCCGCAGTGGCAGAATTGCTGGTAGAGGGAACAGCATGGATAAAGGCCTTCTTATCTGAGTTCGAATCCTAATTGTCCTCCTTTGAGCTATATGAATTTGGTCTTACCTTATCTAGATCTTACCTTCTCTAGGTCGGTTTCCTCATTTATAACACGGAGAAAACAACTCTGCACGTCACACAGGTGAAGGCTTTGCGAGCTCAATGTAGGTAGTTACTATGAGCACCTGAGGGTCTCACGCTTTAGGGCTTCTGTTTTGTTTTGTTTTTTTTTTTTTAGGAACAGAACCACAATCTCTCCCACATGTAACACCCTTTAAATTTGTTCCCTCTGAGTTTCACAGTATAAATAGCATAGCACAAAGCAAAGCTGCTTGAGTATAAGAGGGCATGAAGATCCCACCCACTGGCTTCTACCTTATGCCCATGGCAGCCCCCTCCCCACTGTGGCTCGTCGGAATCCCCAGGCCTCTGAGGAAAGCAATTTTGAAAGACTCCATATTCTGCAATAAAACAAAGCAAAGCTCAGAGAGACAATGGTTTGCCTGGATTTGTCTCAAAATTTACAAATCCAAGTGAAATGTGCTTCAAATATGATTGGAGCTCATTTTGGGGAACATATCCTTCTAAATAAAGAGAAATCCTTGCTCCCATGGAGCATGAAAGCAGCAAGCACAGTGGAAAGCAGGCAGGCGTGGGCGACAGAAACCTGGAACTCCCCTTTATAAGGTGAGTGACTTAGCACGAGCCTCTTAAAGGCTCTGAGCCTCAGTTTCCCTATTTTACAAAGGGGATTACAATTGCCTTGCAGTATTATTGAGAATTAGTGAATTTTTAAAGCCCTTTGTAATTAGAAATGACTATTTAAATTTATCATGATAAAAGAGAGAATCTAATTTTGCAAATGGCCAAACAGCACTTAGGGCTAAAATTGATGAGGAAATAATCTGATTGAATAATATTCCATATGTGTTAAAAGAAAGCACAGCATAAAGTAATAAAATACATTTTCTGATGTAGCTTATTGTTGGTTTTATAAAAAGTCTCAAAAAAAAAAAGAAAAAAAAGAAAAAAAGAGGTCCAAATAACTGTTGAGAACAAAACAGCATCACACAGCCTTCAACTCTAAAGGTGCTGGAATGATTGAACTTACTATTTTACAGTGAGACCAGAGTTACGGCTCATTTCTACCAGATTCGCTTTTACAATCTAGAGAAAGACATAACTATCCCAGACCACCTATTCCCCTGAAGAACTAACACAAGCAAACAACATTGACAGAAACTTGTCCCAGAACCTTGTGCAACTTATACATGAAAACAACTTTAAAATTCCAAATATTGATAAAATTAAAAAGAGCTCTAAGCCTTGCATACCATAGTCTTTATAAATCTGAAGAGACTTTGTTAATAACTGTAGCAACAATCAGAAGAATTAACAATTATTATAAAGTTATGCAGCTTCCAGAACAGTGTGCCTACATGATCCCATTCCTGTGACCCACACAGCAGCAATCCTGAGGTGGACACTGTCACCTCCTTTTGCAGAGTAGGGAACAGGCCCAAAGAGAGAAAGTGACTTAGAGATGAACACAGCTAGAATGTAATTGGGGTGAGACCTTACTTGCTCCCTTTTCATTAAACTCTGTCCATCTTTTTGTCCTAGGCACACTCTGTTCAGCTTATTAGTGTCCACCTTAATCAATATTAATTGATTTTAAACAGGGATATCACGATAAATTATTATTTACCAATTAATTTACAAGATGCTTTTAGAAATATTTTTATTACAAAAAATTCATTAGTAAATATTTCTTAGCAGAGAAAGTATAGGAAGTATAAAGAAAGCAAAGGTAAAAGAAGAAAGAAAAGGTATTTTAAAGGGAAGAATGATCTATTATGTATTAAATTCTAGGTACTTTACCTTATCTCATTTTGTCCTCAATCATTATTGGGAAAAAAAAAAGTCAGAATGAAGGAAAATATAAGGTTGATGAAGACAAAGTTAGACCTGGAAAACAGAGAATACAAATCTGCAGGCTATGAGTTGAATAGTGGGGATAGAAACTTCATATAGAATTTGAAACCAAAGTGAAAAAGCCTGATCAATTCTGTGGTTTGCGTTGCCTGAGAGGAGAAAAGGCCATACTTCTTTAGGGAAGCAAAACTTCCCCCAATAAAATATTCTAAAAGAAATTTCTCAGGTGAGGTTTCATACAGGGAACTTTAGATTAATAATGGTTATGATTAATAGGTCACTTACTAGGTCACTGAGGCACCTAGATAAATTTACATGCATTATCTCATTTAATTCTTATTGCAGTCCTATCATCATGGGGATTATGTCCCATATTTTGTAGGTGAGAAACTATAGTTCGGAGAGGCTAAAAGTGACTCGTTCAGGTCACACAAGTAGCAAGGAACAGGTGGGATTCTAACTTAGGTGTCCAATTGCCTCTAAAGCTCTGTTTTTAATCCTGGGCTAGGGCTATTGTCTGATATTCGTGTCCAACGTCTCAACCATATCATTATTTCAAGGCAGTAGTGGGTTTCATAAAGCTATTCCCTTGATGAAACTTGAAATAATAGCCCTAAAATAATGTACTTCCATAAAAAAGCAATTTTGTTTGGGGCCAGGGGTGTGGGTAGGTTCAAGTACATAGCTCCTTTAGTGGTCTAGCTATCTTTGTTACTTAGATAAATCTGCTGACCTATCCAGTTCTCAATAAGAGAGAAGCAATGCTATTTGGTCCTAACTAGTCCCGCAGTTAGGAAAAAACTGAAGTCACGTGAGCAAAGCATTGTCAGCAATCTGGAAGAAAGTACTAATAAAGTGAAAGTCAGAGTCAATAAACCATTTTGAATATTATTGAGTTTGCAGTTGTCCATTTACAAACTCAGTAAAAGAAGTGTTCTCTTTTAGCTATTTTCCTACTTCAAAAAGAAAGATATCAAGCTTACATTTCTGGTGTACTGAAGAAAAACAATTTTTTTGAAGTTAAATTCTGTCCATTATAAATGTTGAGGCAAGATTCGATAAGACTGCCCATGGGTTAATTTCAAAGGCAAAGTGTCAAGACCCCTCAATCGTTGGCTAGAGGGGCAATGTAACACATTCTCATTCCTTGAAGAAACTACCGATGTGGTCCAATATCTTTAGACTCCCTCACTTCAAGCTAAATTTTTCACTGGGCAAAGAAGTGACTGCAGAGTTGGGCACGGTGGGTGCTTTGGACAGACTGCTGGTGATCAAAACTATGTCTGTCTCTTTCCCTGCCATGATCTGTTTCATGTATGACAATTAACTCAAAATAAGATAGTAGTGAGCTAAGAAGGTTCCAGAATGATGGCAGAATAAGATAACCTGAAGATCCTACTGCTACATACTCTCAGATGTACTGAATAACATGTAAGAACACTGGCTTTTTTTTTCTTTTCTTTTTTTAAGTAGATGAGTATGAAAACAAGGGAAAATCTCCAGGTGCAAAAAATAAAACAAGAAATTGCAACAGTAAGTGCCCAATATTACTCAGCTGCCTACAGTAGGAAGCAGTATCAGGAAGCAGTTACTGTAAGCTGGAGTTTAAATTTTAACATCTACCTGAGAATAGAAGATGAAGGCTTTGGTCCACATGAAGCAAGGGGTTGGAACTGAGATTCCTGCATGAAACTAGTATCCTAAAAGGCTGCATCCTTGATGTAACAGAAGACTAAAATTCTTTATCTCTACATCTATATCTACATCTATATCTATCTCAGAGAAAGGAGAAAAGGAACCTTATCTCTGCCTGATTACGAGAACACTGAAAATGAGTCGACCTGAGAATCAAAATCCTAGGTCTGTGTTGCAAGTGTATTTGGGTTCCAAATGCACAATATATCACACTCTAAAGCTGAGAAATCAATGTAAAATTGGTCCTGGAATGTTGCTAGCCCTAGGACAGCTAAGATACCTAAGAAGAAAATGAAGAATGGCCCTGGAGAGAAGCTCGGCCATGTGGAATCACCTCAGGAAAGGCTCTAATGAACACAGCTTCACAGTCAAAAATTATAGAACACATCAAGATACAATCCATTATATAGCTATTAGATATAAAAGACAGGAGATTAGTATCCCAAGAATTTCAAATGCAAAAATACTCTAAAAACTACTTTAAATGATTAAATATTAATTTTAACAGTCAAAAATGTTTAAAATACTTAAAGACATAAAAGAACCATGTGAAAAAACAATATGAAAAATAAAATAGCAGTTCTAAAAAAGACCTACATAAAAAAGTATGGAAATAAAAACATAGTATAACTTGAAAATAAATCAAGGGATTAAACAATAGGTTAGAGACAGCCAAATGGAGAATTAGTAAACTGGAAGAAAAATCTAAGGAACTGTTTAGAATACAGTAGAGAGAAGTACAGAAATAAAAGATATGAATAAGGGTAAGAAATATAGGATATAATATGAGTACCAGAAGAATATAGAGAGAACTAAGAGAGGCAATATCTGAAAATAAAATGGCTGAGAAATTCCTAGAATTAATGAAATCCTCAAATTCAAGAAAGCATAAGTTCCAAATGGGATAAAAAGAAAAAAAAGGTCTGCACTAGACACATTATAATGAAACTTCAGATCACTTAAGACAAATTGATGACCTAGAAAACAACTAGAAAGGAAAAACAGAACTTACAAAGGAATAATAAAAGAAATAGGTGACTTCTCAATATCTACAAAGAGGTCAGAAGGTAATGGAATAATACCAACAAAATGTCGACCTATAATAATTATATTCAGCTAAGCTGTTATTGTAGAATAATGGTAAAATAAAAGCATTTTCATACAAAGTGAGATCAACGAGATAGTTTACCACTAATGAAAGACTGATCAAAGGTATATTTCAGGAAAGAAACTGAACTAAACAAAAAAGTAAGAAGGTAGCAATGATAATACAATGGCTTAGATCACAACCTAGTGAAAGCTAGATTTACTCTGTTTAAAAGCTATGGTTTCAGATGTCCCAGTTTCCAAAGTTAGTCTCCATATTAGATAGTATTCCCAGAATTACACTAAATTGGAGTAAATAACCTAAGAAAACTGATTTCCTGTCCTGGTCATTAGCATCAGTCCCAGTCTTCCCATAGAACCCCGACTACTCACTGAAACACTGATACAATACACCAGGAGGGCTCTGGATCACACAGCTCCTACTTGGTGTGATTTCTTTGTGAAAGTTACTTTCTCTAAGCTTAATTTTTGACATCTGAAAGCGGGGCTAATAAAACATACTTTGTAGATGTATGTGTAGAAGATCCCAACACAGCGCCTGGCACAAAATAAATACGCAATAAAAGTTAGCAGTTACTATAATTAGTATTAACATTATAAACTTTGCCAATTAATTTGTTTAAAGAGCAGTGCATACATTTATTTAAATGAACAAAAGTTATGTGTCCCCAGATTTACTTCAAAAGAAAAAAATAAAAGCATTAATATTAACTGAAAACGTACTGGGTGCCAGGTGCTAAGCACCAGACACCCTCCTAACACTATCCCTGATCCGTGAGCACCTCCAGCTGCATGACATCTAAGTAGGTCCTCTGTTAGCACCACCATGGTGCTAGTTCAATCTGGGCTGCAAGTTTTCTTTAAAACCGTAGGGAAGAAGCTAGTGAGTCTGTCTCTGAAACACTGTGTTGACCATACTTGATTGAAGATATATCCTGGTTGGTTTTTTTTTTTTTAATTGCTCTCTGCAGTTACCTCTGGCCACAGGAAAAAATCAAAATAGAGCAAAGAGAAAAGACAGATCTGTTGTTCCCTTTTCAAAAGATAGAACAAAGCCACAAAACTTTATATGCATCTTAGCATGGGGAGGTGATGAGTGGCAAAAGAAAGAGCTGGATTATTGATGGCTCTATGCCATAGTCGATCATTTCTACAATTCAATAAAAGACACGCATTCACCTTAGCCTCTAGGTATAGATATAGGTCTATTCCACTGACAAAAACAGCAACTCACAAACACAGGCAAGTGTCCAAGGAGAAAAGCTGCAGAGGAGTCTGATACCTCATTGGCAGATGCTGAGCAGAGTTCTACAGTTGGAATAGAGGTATAAGCATAAATTCTGGGCCCCCAAGCAAAAATGCCAGAGAGGGCACCCTTTCTCTTTGTTACCAACCAGATAAACTGATGTCCACAGCAGGGCCCCCTCTGGCCACCTTCTTTTTTCAGTGTTTGCAGAAGTGGCTAGTTCATGTTTTCACACAATATATGGAGGACCAGATGCTTCAATGTTGTCTTTCTCTTTTTCCATCTCCCTTTCCCTCCCTCTGCCTCAATTTCCCCAAATCAAGATTGAAGGGGCTCTTAGGTTCTGACTTTCTACTTCATTTTAGGCACTTTCATTAAACTATCCTACTTCTCAAAACTGTCTTTCATGGTATTACTCCCACGGTAACAATAAGGAAACTGAGAGCCAGAAGGGTTGTCTGATTTGCTGACCTCACTTGCCTTGCTAGTTGGGGCAGAGCCTGCAGGACCTCTCCAGGCCACCCCACTATCCCCTTCCTAAAATGTGGCTCTGGGTGAGAGATGTGGGGGGCATGGGGAAGGAGCAACACATGGGATGTCAGGAGGTTCCGGTTCCCGTGATATTAGCCTTCCCCCAACCACCTGGGGAATTGCGACTAAGCACCTAGCATCTCTGGGCTTGTTTCTTCATGTGGACTAGAGATTTACCTTACTTCAGCTAAGATTGCTGGGTCCTCCATTCTACGAGTCTCCAGCTGCTTCAATGTCAATCACAGGTAAGGGCAGATGAAAAGCTGGACCCCCGGGGGAAGCTTGTTTCTAACTTACCATGGCACCCAATGTCTGTTCTATTCTACCCTGGCTATGATAATTGCTGATAACGAGCAGATCATGGGCTGGGAGATCTGGCTGTTTGAGGTGTCTGAAAGCAGGCTTTACTAGAGCCATTCTGAGTAAGTAGCTACAAAGCTGCTAATTAGATTCGGCAAGTTGCTGAGTCACTGTCGGGTAAGATCAAGTTGCTCTGCACAGATGATGAGGTCCATCCTGTCAGCAGCTGAGAACATGTTCTTTGTGATTAAAAAGAACAGGAGTGTGCAAAGACACGTTGTGGATTAGCTTTCACAATTTACAATGAGTAATTAAAATCGAACAGACCACAATTAGAAAGCATCCACAACCTTATTTTGCCATTTGTCTTTTAATTAATTACGTCCCATGATTTAGCTTTAACTCTACACAGATTTCTGATGCGGATGGGGGAGAAACACAGAGCTCAGAGCCCTGATGTATTGGTTATGACATCTTGGAGGAGGAGAGTAGAGAAGATGCTCAAGCATTTCATATAAATCACTAATCTTTTCCTTCCTGAGATCTGCATATCACAACAGAGATATTAAGCGAGACTGGCCCTTCCTCAGACTACCTCTGGGCACACAATGGGTTTAGGAGAACCCTGCAAAGAGGAGCCAGGGCAGAGCTGGTAAGAGGGCTTCCCCCCACCCCCCCTCAGCATTGGTAGGGTGATAAGTGAGAGAAATGTACCATTGTGTCATAAAGAAGTAGTATCTGATAGGGTACTCTGGCACAAACGAGGTGGGAGAAATAATTTTTCAATGGAAGAAATTCAGACAGAGTCCCTTTTTGTGATACCAATGGCTTATCATAAACAAGCAGTAACTTGGTGCTTGGCATGTCCAAGGTCCCTGTGTGGCATCAGGACCATTGAACAAGGGCTTGAGGAATGAGGGTCCCTGGGGTACAAACTATCTTCCTGAGCATACCCGGGTATTGCTCCAGACCACCTCAGGCTTCCATCAGGCTCACCCCAGAGCCAGAAACAGGCAGGGGGAAAGCATTTATGCATCTGCCTTGTTATCTGCAGTTGGGTCATTCATAAGTTTGCTTTGCTCAATAGGAAAATTTTGGTTGCCTGTTGCTTGCTGGGAATTGCCGCATTTTTATTATGCATCAACCGTCAAGTGTCTAGGACAGTGACACTTAGTCCTCAGGTTGGAAGGTGTCATTTGCTTAATAAACTAGAGACTGAAAGCCCGTCTACTGACCTGAGTCACCTCATGACTTTCCTCCCTAGATAGATGCACCAAGGAGGTTCGACTTCTATAATTTTCTGAAATAGTTAAAATAACTGTGGGAGGGTCCTTTATGGAGCATTACATTCCAAAATACCATTTATAAACCAGTGAGTTTGTACCTAGAATGCAGGCTCGAACTCAGAAGCAACGTTGTTTGTGGTATTAGGATTCAGGCCTAGCCTCTCAAAATCTGCCTAACTTATTACATCTATGAAGTTTACCTAATCATGGAAAAATGAAGCAAAAAGTTCTAGGTTTAGTTAATAGGTTGAGTTAATAGGGTGTTCTAGCAAAGCAATATCCAAATGGTGAAGAAAGACTTAGAAATCCTATAAGAAAGGGTTTGACTAAGAGAGATGCTTGGAGATGAGTTGGAAAGTCTCTTAATAGTCATCTTTTAAATGTTCTTGCCTGCCTTCTCAGCAAAATAAGAAGTCGCCAATAAACTCCTTCAATTTCCTGCCACCAAATCTACAACTCCATAGCATCCATGCTAACCCTAGCATGGTGATATGCATTCTATTGCTGGAAAGTTGCTTTCTGTCTCCTATATCTGCAAGCCCCCTCTCTCTGCTCACTCCTGCCCCTGCTCTCCCACCACTATTTAGACAAGTCTTAATCTAGTCCATCTTAAAGAAACTCTCTCTCAATTGGGCCTCATCCCTGGTTATCATTTTACCTCTTGCCTGTCCTTCACAGCCACATTTCTGAAAACGTTGGTCTCACTGCCTCCATGTCCTCTTGCCCCACTCATTTTTCAATCTTGTCTGAGTAAGAGGGTGAGCAGGGGCTGAAGTCCAGCTTGCACTGTGCTCACTCCATGCGGGGCTGAGTCTGCACCCCAGGAGGGAGGGTGGCGCCTGGCCACCGACTCCGATGAGGGCAGTTGAGGGGCTGCTGAGAATGCTCTTCTCCTTCCTTCTATATAACTCCTCCCACCTACCCTTCCATTTCACCAATTCCCACTCATTCCTCAGGTTTCTGCTGGGAAAGCTGAGAAGTTTTCCCTGATTCTTGTCTGCATGCTGCTCTGGTATCAGTGCTGCTGGGTTGTGATGGTTGGTCACTTGTCTATGTCCCAAGCTCTAGTCTCCACTAACTCTGGGAGGGCAGGGGCCATGTCTCTCCTTTTGCTACTGGATCCTCAGCACCCAGCACGATGCTTAGCCCATAAGAGGGGCTCGACAGATATTTGTCAAATGGCAAAGAACAAACTTCCTCTCCAGCGAAATGCCTGCAGATGGTAAGAGGGCACTGTTGGGCCCATAGCAAAACTTCGCTACTCACCCAATCCTCTTGGCATAGACCACATTTATGATGGTATGAAGGGGAGTCCACACACAAACATGGGCCCTGTGCATCTCCTGGTCTCTCGTTAACAATCACATCTTCCCTAGCGCAGGGGAAGGAGTCAGCCAACACCTGCACCTAGGTTATAGCTTTGAGATAGGGACAATAAACCTCTTTATGGCCTTTTTGCTTCATAAACTACAGAAATGCCAGAAATGAGAAGAAGTTTTCACGCTGGGAATGAAGCTTGAAGACAAAACACCCTTCACAGGGGCCTCCAGCTCACGATGCTTAGTGCATGTCCTGAGGGTAAGGCATAAGGCATAGCACCGTTGGTCCTCTCAAGGCTCTGACAGAGCCCCAGTCTCCTCCTTGTGCTCACTGTCAGCTGTATTTGCCCCAACAGGGTCAGAACCAGCCCTGAGAAGGAAAGCGACAGGAGGAGTCAAGGGCAGAAGACCCTGGCTGGCCTCCACTCTCACCGGTACCTCTCCGTCCTGTCTCCCTGTGTCTGGTCCTCCCTCCTCCACCCCATTCTCCCCATCATAGGCTGTGTGGTATTTTAAAAATACGAATCTGATAGTGTCACACCCCCACTTAAAATGCTTAGTTAGCTTGTCACCACTCTTGGGATGAAGATGAAGGAGTCCCCGCAGGCCTGGCCCGGGTCCACTTCATCCTTCTTATCACCCCTCCCCTTGCTCTTACAGTTGGGAGTAACACAACCTTCTTGTTCGTTTTTTCTTCAAGGCATGCTCACATGCTCCCCCTCCAATCCCAACACACACACACACACCACACACCTCCGGAATGCTTCCCATGGAATCAGTCTGAAGGGAAGGGAAGGGAAGGAGGAGGAAGAAGGCCTGTAGGGCTTGGCCCTCGGGGCTTCCCCTTGTGCACCGGGGGCTGTATGCCCATCCCTGAGGTGGGGGCAGAGTTGATCTCAGGGAAGGTAAGTTAGGGAGCCTGACTATGGCTATAAATTGAACCACATTCTCTCATTTCACCATATCGATAATAAAACTATTTTGATCTTCACCTGTCTAATTCCTGTATCTATTTCTCAATTATATCTGAACTCAGTGAAAAAGAGGGATGCTATTTAATAGTCCTCCTCAAAACATTTACAAACTCAATCTGTTACTGTTTTAGGATAACCACATGTAAGTTAAAAAGCAAAGTAACAAAGATCCACAGTGTTTGCCCATAGGCGAATTTGTATTTGCTGAACGGGTGAAAGAAAAGTACTGGCAGACAACAGTTGACTTATTTTGGGGTTACTGTTCCGGGCTCTGTCAACGACTAGCAGTGTACCTTGGAACTGGTTACTCAGCCTCTCTGAGACTCAGTCATGTTATTAAGACAAAATGGTGTGTTGCATGCAAAGCACATAGCAACTTGTCTGGCACACTATAGTAATCTAGGATAGTTCTTTCTGTTTTCAGCTTTATTCTACTCCTGATTCTTGCCTGTGCCCATGATGGTTGGCACTGGACCCTTGCCTGGCCCTCACCTTTCTTGGTGAGGAAAAGGCTCGAGTTCTTACGCGCATTAGCCAGGAGGACCGTGACTCTCAAGCTCTCAAGATTACTCTCTCTTTATGTTTTCTGCATTTAAGCTGGCAGTGCCAACCATTTGCTCAAAATGGGAGGTGTCGATTATGAAAAAAGAGGCTCCAGAATGCCAACGGTTTGAGGGGGAAGAGGCCAAAGCTCTGGGAGGCACAGATTCCTGCTCCCACACTAAGAATGAGGATGAGAAGACAGGGTGGGTGGGGGAAAAGAGGGTGAGGGAGGGAGGAAGGAGGGGTTGTAATGGGAGTTTTCTTGGGGTGGGGATGGAGCTGGCTTGGGGGCAGATTTTGAATAAAACTATTTGTTAAAGCCATTTCAGATAAACTCTTGATCTTAAGAAATGGTCCAGGGTAAAGCACAGAAATATATGGAAAGGAATGAGCTTAGAATTGGAGAAAATGGAAGCTTTAGATAAAGACTAAGAATAAGATAAAGACTATCTCTAAATTCAATAACTAAAAAAAAAAAAGTGGCCTGTTAGGAATCTGAAATGGGATACTAACCCAATATGTTTCAGTAATCAATGGGAAAAGATTATTCAGCAACAAAGTGAAGGCTGATAGGTGACTATAGGTCAACTCTGTCCTGACTCTCAAGATCATGTGTGCAGTTTCAGCAAGTGACTTGACTCCTCTGAGCCTCATTGTAGGGGGACATTGGTAGTTGCCACTCTAACATCCATTCCACCTTCCTACCCTGTGGTCCAGCCTCCAGTACGGTCCTCAATGATCTCTGCTGCCGCGTTCATGCACTATGTAATTCCGTCACATCATACCAGGGTTGGCCTGTGTGACCAACAGATTATGGCAGATATGACAGTGTGTCACTTACTTTCATACCCCACATCTAACCCATAAACAAATCCTGCAGGCTCTGGCTTCAAAGCATATCCAGAATCTGACCACTTCTCACAGCCTGCATCACTACCATCTAAACTACCACCCTCTCTCGTCTGAACTATTGCAAAAGTCTAATTGGTTCCCCTGCTTCCATCCTTGCCTCCAATAGCCAAAATAACGCTGTCAAAACACAAGTCGCATCACGTCACCTCTGCTTAGAATCTTCTGAAATCTGGCCTCGTTATTCAGAGTGAAAGCCAACATCCTTTCAATGACCTGCAAGACCCTGTGTGACCCAGCCCCCACCTGTTACTTCTGATTTCATCGCGTACAACTCCCATTACTCACGCTGCTCTAACTACCGTAGCCTCTCTTTGAGTGGTGCACACTGCACACCTATTCCTCAAATGTGGGACATTCTCCTGCTTTAGAATCTATCTCACTCCCCTGCTTTTTTCTCCACAACACTTATCACAATCTAAAAATATTACATATGCTATTCATTTTATTATCTGTCTCTACCCACTAGAATATAAGCTGTATGTGGACATTACTTTTTCTTTAATTTTGTTCATTGCCATAGGCTCTGAGCCTGGCACATAGCAAGGGACTAATATATATATAGGCCTACCTTGAAGATATTGTGGGACTAGTTCCAGACCACCACAAGAAAGTGAATATTGCAGTAAAATGAGTCATCTGAATTTTTTGTTTCTCAGTACATATATGTTACATTTATAATATACTATAGTCTGTTAAGTGTGAAATAGCATTATGACTAAAAAATAATGTATATATGTTAATTAAAAATACTTTATTGCTAAAAAATGCTAACCATCATCTGAGTCTCTTAGAAAAATGATGCCGATAGACTTGCCTGATGCAGAGTTGCCAAAAACCTTCGGTTTGTGAAAAAAAATGCAATATCTGCAAAGCACAATAAAGCAAAGTGCTATAAAACAGGCATGCCTGTACTAACGGATATTGATACTGATTACTACTGAGTGATACGTACTGTTTCAGGCACTGAGGGGACAAGGCCGAATAAGACCTAACCCTGCCCTAAGGATACTCCCTCCTCTCCCCACTCTCCAACACCAGCTATTTGAATAGCTTCCTCCTGACCATGCCCCAGTCTTACCAGTCAAATCTGGCTGCTGCCTAGAGGCTGGGGCACTATTCACTGAAGCCTCAGGCCTGAGTAGGTACAATGTGCAAAGAACTTTGGTTTGAAAAAAACTAAGAGCACCCCGCCACCCTACTTGGCTGGGGAACTCTAAGTGGCAGGACCTCAATGACAAGGGGCATAAGAAGGCCACTGCCTGGATTGTACTCAATGTGTAAGTCAATATACAGCAAGCGGACAAGAACTTGCCACTGTCAAATGTGTAAACTGTATACCATTGGTATGGAGGATGTGTGTGTGTGTGTGTGTGTCCTCTTCCATACACCATCTCAGGACCATGGTCTTTGTTCGCAGGGTAGGCTCTGACTTCTCCTAGAAGAGAGCCTGCCGGGCTTTGGGCTGGTCTCCGCAGTGTAAAAAGGTAATTACCTGCTGGCTGCCTGGGAATGTAAGGTCTCAAAATAGATAACTTTAGTAATTAAAATAAGAAAGGAGTCATCAAGGTTGGAAGATATTTTTTGTCTTTTTAACTGAAGACTCTAAGGGTTAAAATATGAACTGGAGAGGAACATCCTGATTAATCAGTCTCATAATTAGAGGGCATGCCAGCTGGAGGCTTGTCTCTACACCACAGGCTTTTGGGGTTCCTTTCAGTGGAGAGCTTTTCCCAGTGTTCTCCTCTGACTCTGTACCATACAGGGTCAGAGGGCTCACTTTGGTATAAAGTGTAGCTGTAAAGGCCCATTGATTTATTCTCTTATTTGCAGCAATGGACATTCTGTGCTTTCTTCAAACAGACCTTATTCTACTGTCTTTGAGAAGAAGTACTGAAGTATCAATTATAAGAGAGATACACAAATAGAAATTAGTATTTATCTATGCGGGATATCTGCTGAAAAATAAAAAGACCATTAAACTACTGGCACACACGATGAAGTAGGTCCAGTTAAGAACGCCCACCACAAATGTTGAGTGTGGCCCGCTCTCAAACGAAAGGCCTGACCCTCACGAACAGAAGGAAAAGGAGCAAAGGGGAGGCTGTGGGGGCGGGGATGGTTACCTCTTCCCAAGAACCCTGGAAACCACTCCATAACTTTGGATTTCCAGGAAATCTCTTTAGAGGCCATTTTTCCTGAGAATTTGGTACCACAAGAGCCAGAAAGTAGAACAGGGCTAATAATAACTTTATTGCTGCAATAGTCCTACTTCAGAAACTCGGTATTTTTTTAATGGCTGCTTTCTAGGACACCATTTTGTGGATATATATGTGGATGTTAATTATGACAAATGTTATAGATTATGGCACGGACACCATTACTTTTCCTAAAGAGTGCTAAGTGCTACAGGTAAAGTTAATGATGTGACTAGGCTGGGGACAATGACCAAGACGACCATATCTATTCCCTTTGCTATCAACATTTAATTGTCCAATCCAAACAGATCTTGACTAGGATAGTTTTTTCTTTTTTTCTTCAGCTAAGACAGCAGAAGAGATGTTTATTATACATTTTACATTCAGCCATATCCAAGAACAGAAGTAGTCCAAACTGTCACAAGTCCAGGACAAAGGACCAGAAAGGACTGCTTTTGTACAAGCAACGTGGGTCTCTTAAAGTGGTTTTGGTAATCAATGACGATAGATGTTTTAGATCCATTGAGAAGTTCTAGACAGCAGGCATGCAGTCCAACAATTTGTGCCAGCGTCCCTGGCCTCTGGCTTTCCTTATTTCTGCTCCTGTGGCTTCCATGGGTGTACAAGCTAGTGGTTTACTTGGACCTCTGCCTCATCTTTGTTGTGTGCTTCAGCCTGCGCATTTGTTTCTTCCTCCTCTTGGCGCTCATGGCGCGGAGGTTTCTAAGAAAATGGCACTGAGGCTGACAGAGCAGATATTTTCTTTATGATTGTTCATTATACAGTATATTTATGTTTTATACACTTTTCTATGGCTATAGCTTAATAGTACTTCCAATGCTAAAATCATAGGACTGTCCTGGAGCTTGGAAAGGCATTGCAGAAGTCATTGAGCACTTGCCCTAGGCTCTGGCCTTTATTCACTTTGATTCAAAGGCAGAGAAATGGTAGGCTTCCTCTTGCCCCCTGCTACCCACCCTCATCGCCCCCCCCCCGCCGCCCCCCAAAAGTGAGTGCCTTCCAGATAAAAAGCTGGTTAGGATATGGGAGTGGATAGATAGAGCACAGGCTTAGGAATCATAGAGAACTAGGTTTGCATCCCAGTCCTGCTGCTTACCTGTCATGTGACCTGGGGAAGTTACTTAAACCCCCAAAGCCTCTGCTTCCTCTATGAACAGATACTATAATAGCACCAATCTCAGAGAATTGTTGTAATGGGTAATTTGCTAACATACTGATTCAGTCAGGATGGTGTTGGCTCCAGGTAACAGAATTCCCAATTTGAATAGGCGCAGAGAATTCAGAAATGTGTTGGATCAAATTGTTTTGTTAAGAGCCGGGCGGTTGAGAGCCCTGTCCCACAGTGGAGGCTCTGGCTGGGTTTCCTGCTTCTGTCTTAGCTCTCCTCTCCTACATATGCAAGCTTCATCCCCTGACTTGGGGCAGCAGATCCAGGCTTTGCATCCTCACAGGCAAACATCCTCCCTGAGTCTGTCCCTTAAGAATGAAGAAACACTTAGATAACTCACACCTTCCCCTCACAAATCACTAGTCTCTGCTGGGTTATCGCCAATCCCTGTCGCGTGGAAAGTATCCCACAATGACTGGCTTAGAACTGGGTGCAAGAAATGAAATGACCGCCCTTAGTTGAGATTAGTTAGGGACCTTCCTGGAACTAAGGTCAATGCCCCAAACTGAAGGGCTGCTATATAATCTGCAAGGGTGGAAAGATGTTGAGGAGAAATGGCCACTGAGTGTTACACAAACATAAAATGTTCCTAGCATGTAACTAGTCCTCACTGAATGTTAACTATTATTGTCCTAGTTGTGTAAATAACAGGCATTTATTAAATTCCTGTTGCTGGGATATATCTCTTTTTTTTACTTCCTCAATGGAGACGGAAACAGTAATGTTAAGCTCAGCACATTTTCAACGAATATGCTTTCTCCTCTTCCATTCATCCACTCTCCCAACTCCTCCAGACAATTGTACCTACCATCTCCTTTGGTAAGTACAATTCATAAGAGGGAGCAACCATCTCCCTTATGAAGCCACCCTGACGAGAAAATAATTTCAGTGCCAGTGTGAGTCTGCAACAACAGCAGCATTAGAAACATGGTTTTGTTTTAAGCCGGACTTGTTACTGATCGAATGCTACTATAAAACTTTCATAAGGTTATTACGGAGCATGGCTTTTACCTGCTAATATTCAAGTTGTTTTGTACAGTTGCAAAGAGACAACAAAACTAGGAGCATTGATTAAGTGCTTCTGTAGATCAATACAAACACTGCAGCCTTTCAGCTGCTGTAAGAAAGGTAATGTATGGTCTTGGCCTCATCTGTTGCCCTCCAGAGCTTGTGGTCAGTGTCACCGAAACAGGGATTGTTGCTTTGGATTTCAGTCTTAAGGCTGTGGGAAAGACAAAAGAAGGTCTCCATGGTTTCCAATGTGACAGGTCAGTCTGAAAGATGAAAGTCACCGATATAAAGTTGTCTCATCAAAGAAATTTTAGAGATGAGAAAAGTAAAAGTTTCAAAAGGGAATATAAGTCACCATTATTGGAATCCCTAAAGGATTTTTCTCAAGGTTCTCGAGAGGGCTAGATTACAACTAGGAGAGTTCTCAAAGCTCAAATAACTAGACATAGCCTAAATCGACAATGTTATTGATCTATTACAGCATATATTCTGCTCTTGCTCCATATTCCTTATATATACTCCCACTGCCACGTAAACACATTAAGTACCTGTGGACAACTCACTGGCCACCAGGCAAATGCATTAATTCTCTCAAGAATATTGTGACCCCACATCTCAGCAGGGCTGTGGGCTTCTGCTTCTTTCTTTCTACATCCAAGAATTCCTTCAAAGACTATGACTTTTTCTTTCCCATTTAAAGAAATCATTATCAAAGAGGAAGTTTACTTGTTTTGAATAATATTACTGGATTCTTTTCCTCTATTTCCAATAGCCACAAACATATATGTTTCTTTGCAGGCACTCAAAAAGCACAAGTCAGGGAAGAATGGAAAAGTGGTGATGGGGGTCATGGGAAGGTAAGGAAAAGCAACCTGCCAACCAAACAAGCCAAAAAGAAAAAGAAAAAAAGAAAATTTCTGCCAGATAAAAGATAAGAGGATGCTGTACAGTGCCCATCCCCTCACCCCAAATCTCCAACTCTTCCCAGGGCTTTCCAATTTCCACCAGCCAAGTTCTCATTGAAGTTAATGGTTAGAAGGTACTACATGTAATGGGAAAAAATATATATACTTCGTAAAAAACAACCTACTAGAATTTTTGAGAATTGCGATCCTTTTCCCCATCTTTAGCCCTTGGACTAACTGATTTGGTTCTTTTTAAGAAACTACGTTTAGAATCAAAAGAATAAGAAATCTGGAAAGAGTAGCAATGCAGGAAGAAGGGACAGAATAAGTGTCGGGATAATGATTAAAAGCAAAATTGTGTGTGTGTGGAGGGTGGGGGGTGGTAAAAACCTGTAGCCCAAATTGGAATTGTGGGAAATGAGGCACCAGCAAACACCCCAGGAGCCCCACTGCATGATGAGCATCTTGGTAACAAGTAATAGGAGAAGATTTGGGAGCAAGCAAACCTGGAGTTTCAAGAAAACTTAGGGAGAAAACTGGACACCAAGATACTCGTTAATCTTGGCACCTGCCAGCACAGCAGTGGGCCAGCAGGGATAGATGGAAACACAAAAGTTGAAAATGAGAATATGGTCTTATTAGAATTTGGTTAAACTCTCCCTCTTCAAACTTAAAGTGACCTTTTGTCTTGAGACAGTGAGGAATTAGTCCCCCAATGGTCTTGGGAGAGCTTTTAAAGATGTGCCAGGAGGCTGGTGTGGAGAGGAAGGGAGCCACTTCCTGAGTAGCCTAGAGGCTCTGCCGTGGCCTCCGGGGACGACCTCATTGAAAAATGTGACTGTCAAAAGCTAGTCCATTTTATTTTTAGTTATTCCAGCAGGTTGTTGCACATGTTCTGCCTCAGTGAGGAGAACAGGGCATGAAGATCAGCGTGCAGATATTTATTATCTCAGAGGCATTGCCTCCAAAAACTGGAGCCAGAGAATAAAATGCAACACAAATCCTGGAGCACCAGTCTTCAGTAGCACTGTTCCCCTCAGGTTAGAGACTAAGGAGTTGTTTCTCTCCTTTTAATTTCCCAGATCACTTTTCTATTTTCTCAGTGAGGATAAAAGAAGTCTCCAAAAGGATTTCTCTCCCCAGGAGAAGCATGGAGATTCTGCTGTTTCTTACCACAGGTAAGCAGTGAGATACTGGAGAATAGCATCTGGAAATGTGGGTCCTTTGTGGTGCCATGACAATCCTGTGTATGTGTCAGTGGGGCAGCAGGCAGGGGCGGGGGGGTTGTCAATCTCCTTAGTGTGGTTGCTTAAACCAAGCTGAAGGATAGAGAATAAAGGATAAAGAAAGATTTTTAAAAAATATTTAATGCTTTGTTTCATACTGGAGTCACTAATTTTTAAAGGCATAGACAAACTCACTTGGTACTTAATTTGGAATAGATACAACCCTTGCACAGGCTTTTGGTTCCACAGACTTAAGAAATCACCATTGCTTACTTACTCTAATGGGAAAAGCTAAAATAGACTTAAAGGTCCCAGGTATCTCGAACCACCAAGGCAGGCCCCCACGTCATAAGCTATCTATACCCCTTCACCAAAAAAATCTTAGGTCTCCTTATTTTTAAGGAACAGCTTAAACCTTAAGATGTATTTTACTAAGTCTTAGATGAAAGGTTTTGAAGGACCCTAGCCCATGACTTAGGGGAATATCAAGACTTCTAGTGCCACCAGATACATGTTCTCTACTAGGTGACAGATGCTGGTATATGTAGGGGCTGTCTGCTTTTCACTCTGGATGAAAATAATTTGGTGGTTAAGATCTTAGCAAGGACTCTGGAGAGTTATTTATTTTTTCTAAGCTTCAACTGCTTCACCTGTAAAATGGAGTCTATCTTACAGAGTTGTTGAGAGGATTATATAGAATAATGCATACAATGCACTTAACAGCATGGCTGAGATATCAGAGGCCCCAAGAATAGAGAGATCCAGGTCTAGCTCCAGCTCTTCCCTTGCCTGTGCTCTAAAATGTCATGTGAATATGTGGCAGCATGGGGGGGCCTCCTGCCTTGACCCACCATGTGGGCAGGGAACTCAACCCCTTCCCTCCTTGATCTAAAGCCAGGATTATAGCAGAAGACCTAGAAGGGAGATGTTTTATGACTAATATTCTAAAATTTTGCTATGAGACATGAGGTGGTCAACGTTAGCCCTAGAAACATGTGTCTGTCTTATAGAGCTAGTCCCACCCCCTACACACAGGCTCTCAGGGGCCCTGAGGGCCCAAGTCCACAGTTCTTCCTCCTAAGCAATGTTTAATTTAAATGTAAAAAAATAACCTACTGCTTTGGTTTTAAGTATTACCTCCCAGGGAGGGATCAGTCAAATAGCAGGTCTGGGTCCCAATTTTGCCAAAGTTGGAAATGTCTGGGTTAGAAGTTAGGATTGTTTTCTTGATACATACAACAACTTGCATAGATCTCCAGGGCATTATGCTGAGTGAAAAAAACCAATCTCAAGAGGTCATGTACTCTATGACTCCATTTATAAAATATTCTTAAAATGACAAAATTATAGAGATGGAAAATAGATTAGTGGTTGCTAGAGGCTGGGGCTGGGGGAAGGAGAGGGGGTGAGACTATAAGGGGAGCATGAGGGAGATCTTTTTAGGACGGCTCTGTGTCTACACACGTACACCCACATCCACATGCGCACACATGCACACAACCAACCCACTGCTTTGCCTCTTAGGGTGTTACACGATTATCATTCAAACAACAGGTCAGGGGTAGCAACTTCAAAGTTGGAAATTACTGTGCTGGAGGTTAGGATTCTTCTTTTGTTGTTGATTTCTTTGTGGGTGGGATGGGGTGAGGCCATCTTTCACTGTATCTAAAATCAAAGCATTACAGTGTTTTAAGAACCAAACTGAACCAAACCAGTGCAGATAGAAACCACACAACCCAACCCACTGCTCAGTGCATTAGCATTTTGCCAATTTCATGGTGACTAGATTGTAAATGATCAATGAATAAAATACGTATGACAGATATACATTTTAGCATCTCATACACGCGATGTCTCCCTGCCCTGAGGTTTCCCAAGGGCTGAAGTCCGATACTTTGCACCAAGCACCTAGGGCTGTGGCTGATGTCTGTTCTGTCAGTATCTAGGCTGTACTGGTTGTTAAATATTTTTTGTATAAGTCCTAGGTCTTATAAGACTTCATTTTGGATTCTAGAGAGTGAAAACAAAACAAAACAAAACAAATGCACAACTACTTGATGGAAGTTTTATACTTTCAGAAGTCTTGAAACTTGTAAATTTTTTCTAAATGTAGGGTCTGTGATAAGTATTTTGAATTTAACTGTTGGAAAGAAATCTGTGACTAGCTTCGTGACTTGTAACTAACTCTTCTTGCTGTTACCATATGGTGTTTCCTTTAATAAAAACATTTTGCAGAAATAATGATAAAAATTACTTTAAGCTTTTATAAAAGTTAGATGTTTCTGGCAATAAAAACATTCCTTATAATTATATAGACAACTCTGCATTTGGTAAACAGGAAATACTCTGCTGTCCTTTTCACTTTACTTCTAAATAAAAATGATGCACTGCACTGTCATTCATCCTTAGATATTTTCTGTATCTTATTCATTGACCTCTCTTCAGAGATTGCAGAAATGTACATTCGAGGACCCTGTTCTATTCGTGTATTCTTTAGGATCCCATTTCCTTTGACTATCTACAACGGAACAACATATTCTGGCTCTTCAGCACACTGAGCCATACTATGTGTCAGTTCTGATGAGTTCAGCTGCTTGCAACAAAAAGAGCTGACCTGGCTTAAACGCATCAAAAAACGTCTTGTGGTGTGCAGACCAAAGCAGCTGTCAATGATGGCATGAGGAATCTGGACTCTTTCTTCTTTGTGTTTCACCATCCTTAGCAAGCAGGCCACTGTGTTTGCTAATGGTCGCAAGATGGCTGCTCCATCTTCAGGCTGCTCCAGCATCTGCAACGCTCACATCAGCATTGCAGATGGACAGAAGGAAGAAGGGTAGCATGGTAAAAGGTAAAAGGGGGTGTGCCAGGAAAAAAGCCTTCAGGAAACTCATCCAGAAACATTTGCTTATTCTTTGGCCAGAACTGGGTTATACAGTACTTCTAAGCCAGGAAGAAGAGAGTTATGAATGAGGGTTAAGTCAGCCAATCAATGCTATCTGCTACTCACACTGTTGCAGAAAGGGAGCAGGGGCTTGCTTGCCTTCCCGTAGGATCTTATTTCTAAAGTGTATTCTATTTTTTGTTTCTCCTATTCTCTTTCAGGAACCCTGTGAAAGGTGTTGAGTGTATATAGATGAGGTTTTGGTTGCCCAATTTTACCTTTATAAGAATTAACTGTGTGATCTTCCTTTATGTGAGCTTGATTGTATTGCTAATGTATGGTACCTATAAAGTTTGATTTCATTTCCTTACATTAATTCACAGGGCAAAGTAAATGCAGAGTAAGTTTAAATCAACGTCTTCACCCCAAATAATCTCGTTTAGTGTGGAGGAAGGGAGAATACAGCCTCATATACTAATGGAAATTGTAGAGATAGAAAAGAGATGAGCCAGATGAAATGCAAATTATTCTCTGTTACAGATGCTAAAGCAGTAAACTGGTTTGCTATGTACTGAATCACCACTCTTAGATAACTCTCCCCTCTGGATTGAAAAAGGGGTGTTCTAGCACCTATGACGGTTTTAAATTTATTAGAGTTGAATTCATTCTGGTCTATACTTAAGGTTCTATAGCCATCTCTATAATAAATAGACAGGGATATACATAGTAAAAAAAAAAAAATCCCTTGAGGTTAAATTGGAGGTATGTTTCTCATCTTGTTTCAAAACTAATATTATCAGTTGGGCTTTTTGCATTTTAATATAATCTGCAAAATAACCAGGTGACATGCCTTGGAATAAATGTGGACTTAATATTCTGAAAGGCTGCTTACTTTATTGTGATGGTCATTTCAGAGGCAATATTTGTGAGGATAAAAGGAGAAGAATTATTTATCTATAGATAGACATAGTGTACTATACCATAGATGAGTATTCTACCGATCTACTCACCCTTTTTATTTAGAGAGGAATTCTCCAGGATCTATTTATCCAAATTTTGTGTCAATTTCCCTATGTATAAGGTGAGCATAATATAAATACCTATCTCAAAGGGTTACTATGAAGATTAAATGAGACAATTTACATAAAACATTAAAAATATTATCTGACCATATTAAGTTTTATATAAGTGTTCACTGCTGTCGTCGTCATCGTTATTGTTGTCATTGTCATCATCTTCATCATCGTCATCTCCTTGCTCTCTCTCCAAGGAGAGGAAGCCTGGTTTGATGGGTCAAATTCGGCAACACAGCCTAAGTGGATGGGACTGTAGTGTGTTATAATGGTACCCACAGGGGTAGGCCTCTCTCTGATGCCCTCCTTGCTTTGATCTCAGTGCCAAGAAGATAAAAGGCCCAAGGTCTGCTTCTTACTTCTAAGTACTTGGGAGTCCTAAAGAAGACCAGCTCTTTTTCCTCTTCCTCCTGTCTCCTCATGTCTTCTTTTCTCAAGGGTACATATATTCAGGACCTTTTGTCTCTTGTCCTTCAGTAAGTAGTAGGACTCTGAGATCCAGTTGGGGGGTGGGGTAAAAGAGGACAAGCCTCTTGCTACAGCCCAGCTCTTCAGATTTCCAAGAACGATGCCAGAATATATTTCTCATTGCTCGTAATGTGAAATCTGCCACTGGAACTTGCCAAGAAATGATGGCCGCTGTCCACAATAGGTTTTGGTAATCCCAAATCCCTCAGCTGTAATACCCATTTAGCACTCTTGAATCCCATGATTATTTCTAACAATGGCAACAAGTGATTATAATAGCTAGTATTTCCTGTGGACTTACTATGCGCTAGACATATATCAATTCATTTAATTCTTACAACTCGAATGAAGAGGCTATTAACAATCCTTATTCTATACATGTAGACTGAGAAGCTCAGAAAGTTTACTGATTTCACAGGGTTCCATGGCAAGTAACTAGGCTGGTATCAGAACCCAGGCCTCTCTGACTTCAGAGCCAATGTTTTCCACTGCTGGAGGGGCCTATCAATGTGTAGTAGTAATGAGCTTGATTTCATAATATTGGGAAAAAGTCAGATTGGGGAGTATGGTGTGGACTCCATGGTTCTGACTACAAGTCCAGCTCTGGGTTACTAATCTTTGCATGTTCTTGGGCAAAGGTGGCTAGATTAAAGATGGGAGAATTGATGTGACTGCTGAAATCGAGGTGTGGCAGTGGGGAAGAGGGAAAATAAAACAGATTATGACACCAACTAGATCTATGAAACGATGCTGGTATTTTAGAAAGTCAATAATTAGGATAGAAAAAAACCCTCTTTTTTTTTTTTTTTAGGCCACAGTACTACAAAGGTTAAAGAAAATGTGCCATGAGAGTCCCTACTAATTTGAAATGATTCAGGGCACACTTCACTTAGAGTGGGAAATGAAAACCATGTGACTGACAGAGCTTCAATTTCCTCTGCTGAAAACCAAATCTCATTTTCACTTGTGGGTATTTCATTCATCTTTGCTTTTTTAGTTTTTTAATTACATAGCAGAAAGTGCTACTGTAATTTCCTCCCTGTGTAATGACAGCATTATTCATCAAGAAGCTTTTAATTCTATACAATGATTGCTTCTCTTCAAAAATCTGATTTCAGTCTCTCAGAGGCAGAAGGGTATGATTTTTTTGACCCTAGGGTTAATTATCTGCAAATAAGTTAAAACACACGAAACCTCACCCTGGGAAAAGGGAGCCCAAGCAGACCCTCCTACTACCTGTCTTACTGTCAGTGGTGGTATGGACTGCGAGGTGGGGCTGGCGCCCCACATCCTGTGGGATCCCTTGTCTGTCCTGCTAGACTGAACTCTGTGGGGAAGGGGCAGGGTTGCCTCATCCCGGCTGTATTTTTAGAGCCTCGTCCAGGACCTGGCACACAGCTAGAACTTGATAAATGTTTGCAGAAGTGTTTTGAATTGAAGGAGAGTGAATGGAGGAATAGGCTTTGAAATATTCTTGATTTAAAAAAAAAAAAAAGTAAAGTATATGAAAAGGTCTTATTTCTGGAGGAAAAAAAAGAGGGAAGCAATGAGGAGACTCATTAAAGGCCATTGAGGGACTAGTGACCAGGGCTTGGTGGTGGCAGATGTGTGTGTGGGGGTGAGGTGGGGGTGGGTGTTGACGTGTCTGTGGGATCCAGCCTTTTCTTCTCAGACTCTCCCCTCCCAACTGTGCCACCAACAAAGTCTACTCTTCTCTCTAACTTCTTTAATTCTCTCTTGATAAGCCCATCATTCATTTACCCATTTCTCTTATTTTAATCAGGAAGCATTTCTGAACACTATATGTACGGCATGATAGATATTAGAACTTGGGGGAATGGGATGGAAGGGAGCGGAGCCACCGAGATAAGAATGGCAGCTAATGTTCTCAGTGCTCACTATATGCCAGGCACAACCACACGCATTTCCAAGTGTTAATCCATCGATTCCTCGCTGCACCTCTAGGAGCCAAACATAAGGTAGTCTCTGCCCTCCGAGGGGGGGGCTTGCATGCATTATCATCAGAGCACCCGAGACGCACCTCTCTCATTAAACTCATGTCTTGTTACTAGAGCCATTTGTCAACATGTCTGTCACTTCTAAGGAGTGTTCATTCACTTTTGTATCCCCAATACCTAGCATAATGGCCAGCACATGACATGCTGAGCAACGTTTGCTGTATTATTTAAGTGACTTCCGATCCAGTAAGGAAAGATGCACATTAAGGAGCAATGCAAAACAGTGTACAGAGTGCAAGCAAGAGCCAGAACCAGCAAGACATACTGGCAGCTCGAGGGTGGAGGGGCAGCTCTGAAATCCTGTCTCAGAAATGGGGTCAGGTCAGTAGGACCCCAGAGGAGGAAAGCAGGAGAAGGGAAGCCAGAGGGTGTAAGGGGACAGGCCTAAATTCCACAGGGAGGCTCTCCTAGCATGCGCTACATGAGTGTCTGATACGATCTGGCCACATTGCAGCCCAGAGGACAAATGAGGTCATAAATCATGTTAGGACACTGAAAGGGAAAAGTTCCCAGCCATGGCTAACCAATGTTGAGGCCCTGAGAGGGACCAAGGGGCTCTATTTTTATGATCTTCCATTTTTAACGGGAAAAGCTATCTGAGAAGACAGACATCAAATGGTGTGCTCCAAGGTAAAAGTTCTGTAGGCTTCGGGTGCCAGTTCACTGCAAAGGGGAATTGAGCTCCAAGTACTAATATGGCCCAGCTCTGCCCCTCTGTGACACAGCACTACTCAAAGAATGTACAGGAGAGCAAAGCATAGAATAGAGTAAAACTGTTCATTAACTGCCACATTCTTGTGTGTGAAAATGTAGAACCTGTGGCTTCAAATCCAGGGGGCAGCGGCCCATGACGTGAGTGCAAAAGGAAGAGTACTGGGGAGGGTTAGGGGAGCAGGAGTATTGAGGGTTTGGGGCAACATGCCTTGTGGGAGCCAGGCTACAGCTCAGCAGAGAAGCAGGCAAATTTTGAGGCTGTGTGGAGAGAGCGGGGAACCACAAAATAGAAGAAGAGGAGGACGGGGAAGGAAAAGGAAGGAGGAAAGAAGAGCAGGAAGGGGAAAGAGGAGGGAAAGGAAAACAGGGAGTTATTGTCCTCTGGGTAGTGGTCCCCCTAGGGTCTGTCCAACTAACACAGTCTCATTTCCCAGATTCAAAAAACCCAATTCCCATTTCTGGTATACAAAAAAAAAGAAAGTGCAGCTCGCTGCCAGCGTTATTTTAATTTTGCATAAACACGCTCTTTAAGGCTGAAGCAAATCTGACTGGTTTTCAAAGTGAAAGTAAAATATAAAAACTGTTCTTGGAGTTATCTCTAAACAGAACTTGTCTCCCATCCTAATGTAACAGAAATATATACATAAATTGGATTCGTCGAAGAATCCTCGGCTGACAACTATTCGAGAACGACGTTAACATCACTCATAGGAATGCTACGTTTTTTAGAATTTGACATTTTCAGAGATCGAAAATTACTATATTTTATAAATGGAAATACTACTACTAAAACCAGAATGCTATAAATTGAATATCACTTGTTTCGAAAGACTATTGATACACAATAATAACAAAAGCTAGATATTTTGTTTTGGGGGTAAGGTTAGGACTAACCTGTGAATTATCTTGGGGTAAACACTGCAGCCGCAAGTGCTGCTGGCGAGTATTTTCAGAGCATATGGGGAATGGGCTCAATGCCCAAAGTTTGTCACATTCTCAGATCAGCTGAGTATCCTGAGGGGCATCAGCTCATCCAGGTGGCATGGTGGTACCACTCACAAGCCCCCCGTCTGTTTCCTTCAGACAACAAGCCCGTAGTCTCAGGGCCGGGTTGCATGGTGGGTCTGTATCCCAGCTCTACCATGTAGGTGCTGTGTGACATGGGGCAATTTACTTAACCATGTTATGCTTTAGTTTCTTCACCTTCAAATTATCTGTGTGTAGCTCTTAGAACATAGTAAGCACATAATAAAATTACTAATTCACAATGAGTAGGGGAGGTAAAATCAGTACTAAGAAGAGAATGATTTAATAAGAGTGAAGAAATGAAGATTTAGCTCATGACCTTTCAAAGACTGCCAACTTTGATATAATCTGTCCTTTGTGAAGAATATTTTTGTCACCTGTTATTCCATATTTACCCATCTAGACCTTTTCGAGCATGTCACAGTCGACCCCATCTTCCTCTTTGATGCTCCTTTCTCTCCGCCTCCCACCACACTGTGCACCTGAAAATCTTAATGTTTTTGACGGCTTCTTCTTTGGCTCTGAATCTGCTCTCTCTTCCAATCTCTTTACCCTTCACCTTCCCTGCCATCAGTCTTTCCCTAACTTCAACCTATCATCATCTCCATGAAGCTCAGTCTAATCCCAGTCTCACTCTGTTTCTCACCAGTGCAGTACTGTTTTCTCCTCTTCTACAGATGAGGAGAGTGAGGCTCAGGGAAGGGAAGTTAAATCTAAGGTCATGTGGTCAGTAAGCGATAGAGCCAGGATGTATACTCAAGCTGCAAAGGCACTGTTATTCCATGGGTTGGACAGATGGATTATTGACTGGTTAGTTGGGTAGACAGGTGGATGGATCAATGGGTAAACAGGTGAATAAATGAACAAATAATAAACAGAGTTTAAGTCTAAGAATGACTCACCTTGCTACATGGACTGGCATATGTTTAAAGTGGGTGGGCAGCCTTGGCATGAGTCTGGTAGAGCAGTGGTTCTAACTGGGGGGAATTTTGCTTTTTGGGGAACACTTGGTAATGCCTGGAGATATTTTTGATTGCCACAATTTGTGTGTGTGTGTGTGTGTGTGTGTGTGTATGCATTGCTCTTGGCATATAGTAGGTAGATGCCAGGGATGCTGTAAACATCCAACAAAGCACAGGACAGCCTCCACAACAAAGAATTATCAGGCTGAAAATATCAATAGTGCTAAGATTGAGAAACCCTGCTTTAGAGTGATTTAGGTCAATCCCTTGGGAAACAGGTTTTCTTGAGGGTAAGTGAAGGAATATAGTGAGTAAATTTTATAGCTGAAAACCTGTGCTTCAATAAAAGCAAAGAGAAAACAAAAACAAAGCAGGGAAGCCTTGCACTTCAAAGAATGAGGCACAGGCACCTGTAAATGACTGATATGCCCATTCCTCAAGGGGAAAGAAAGAGAGAAGCTGAGGACAGAAACAGAACTCTGAATTCAGAGGAATACAAAGTATTGCGATATATCCTTAAGATTTCCAAAGGAAAAAATAAAATTAGTACACACCTCATCTTTGAAAAATACACAGTTGGAGGCATGTTTCCTTTTCTGAACAACCTTCTCTGTTCTAAAATTGTGTGCCTACCCCTATTTCCTTTCCCATTTTCTTTGATAATCCTGCTCCAATCTCTCCATCCCTATACTCTCTGCAAGGTTCATGCCCAGCCCCAGGGGCAGGCTCAGAGACCCTCTGGCCAGGCTGGAGCTTTGACTTGACACAGGCTCAGGGTGCCTGGCCTAGTCAAAGGGCCCTAACCAGGCACTGCCTGAGACTGATGGGGCTCTGGGTATGCCTCATCATTAGCACAAGCTATTCATTTCAGTTATCTCGAGAGGAAGCTGAGTCAACATACATTGAAACCGACTAACTCTAAATACCAGCTGCACAGGGCCTGGCTCTCTCCCTCAGTAGAGAGATTGATCCTGCCTGGGACTAAATGTCTGCTTCACTTAAGTGCCCTTTTCGGTTAAGTTGTGAAAAACGGAAATAATAGCCATCTGCAGTATGAGTGAGCACCGGAGATCCTGAGAGCCACTGGAATTTGCTGCCAGCTTTCTGGGTAGTGCAGCATCCTAAGAAGCTGCAGGACGGGCCACTGTCATAAGTGTGCTACATACAAGGGACGTTCCCCCCTTTCTGCGACCTTTATACGTCAATGAAAGAAGCACTGGTGAGCTCAGGCAGGGTTTTGGGTGGTTGCAGGTGGGACAGCGTAAACATAGCAGGCTTGGCAATCCCTACAAAGTAGGGTCTCCACATGGAGAAGCAGGGCAGCAAAAGAGTGCAAAGTTTTACCAAAAAGCACAGCTCACATTGGGCAGGTCTCCGGTTATTTCCCGAGGAAACCCAACCACAGAAGGTGCACGGCTGTGCCTGGCATTCCTAGTACTATAAACTGGGCCTTCATTTCTCTCCTTCAGCTATGTTTTCTGGGCTTACAGTAAGTTGTGTATACTGAGGCTTTCTTTATGATTTAAACCAATTTGCTGCCAGTTATAGCTATCCATAGCGCACAATGTGTTTTTCCTGTCACTTACTGCAGGAGGAGAATCATGTGAGCATGTTTTCAGCTTTGCCAATAGCAAAAATGATTTTGAATAAGGCATTCTTTCTCGCTGAGTAGAATTATTATTCCCTAAACCTCCTCATCCCCTCCACGTCATGAATAAACAGTCATTTCAGCTTTAGCAAACTTCACTTCAAATATAGGCAAAGCAAAAAAAAAACAAAAAACAAAAAAAAAACTAAAACAAAAACAAAAACCAAAAAAACAAAAACCAAACAAAACCGATAACACAGTAATGCTCTAAAATCCATAATGCCCCTCCAAATGTTACAATGTGAAAGCACCCAGGTCCCTTCTAAGCACATTAGGAAACAATACTAAGCCATTCCCAGCTATTAGACTATTTTGAAATAAACTCAAATTATTGAGTAGAATTATAGGCTAGGCATAATTCCTCTATTAAAGTTTCTCATGAAACTGTATCCCTGTGATCGGAAACTCCTGCTATTATTCAAAATTAACAAAGGATGCAGACAGTGTTGATGAAACATTAATGACCAATTTGAAAATGTTCTAGGACCCCCTTAGCTCACCACGGGTTCATCAATGCAGCATTCACCCATCTCTCACTTTATTCGTTCAATTATTTAGCATCCATTAAGTGCCCACAGTAAGCTATGCTCCAAGCAACCTTTTACCCACATCATGGTTTCATTCACCGTGGTCCTACTAACTGCACAGGCCAGTTGACCTTTGCCTTAAAGCAGGAAGCTCATTTAGAAATCATTCTCTATGGGCATCCCTTGCATTACATCTCCAAGTGCTGAGGACACATGGCAATGAGCATTGTATGATAGAAACTTGAGGAACTTTTCTGGGCTGTCTCAGTGCTCTGGAGGGAAATGTACCTGAATAGAGGGGATCCTAGTGGTACCTCAATCTGCGAATTCTTTAGACCCACTTTAACTAGGCTAAATTAATTAGTTCAGCCATTTAATAAATATTGGCTGAGCATTTACAATGTTCCCAGCACTGCCACAGTGGGCAGCAGACATATATGCAGAGAAGAGTAACGCAGTGTAGTCACAGCTGCCGTGGAGGGCTGAGCCATGTTCTGATCCCGTGGGTATGGGGCCACCTTCACATAAGTGGAGCAGGGGACCACGGAGGAAAGAGGATTTGAGGGATATGGTAAGTCCCTTCTCGTTTCAAGTGATGCCCCCTTCACTGCACCCTGAGTCAAAAGACTGACTCTAGAAGGTCCCCTGAATGCGCTTTCTTCACAATTACCTGAAACCCACTGGGGTAGCATTTCCGGTCTTAAACATAAAGTCTCCGACCTGGCCTTCTGTTCTGGAAACTCAGCACCTCTGAAAAGTGACAACAGCATAAATGACACTGCTACTACAGAAAAAGTAGCAGATGCTATGAAATGTTCCAGGAGACCAGGGGAGAGAGAGAAAGAAAGCTCTTGACAGAGGAATGAGGTCTCAACTCACGGAGACGGTGGTATTTGAGCCGGTCATTGAATGCTGATTCTCTCCAGTAAAATGAATAATTATTAATAATAGCCCCAAGCCCCACCCAATAGCAGCTACTAGTTTTTTACTGAACAGTTTTCCTGGGTTCCAAGTATGATATTCATGCTTTTCCTACAAATAACAGCCCACTGAAAGGTATTAAAATCTCATTTTACAGATGAGTGAGGCTCAAGGAGGCTAATACCTTACCCAAGGTCGCACCTCTTGCACACAACAGTGGCAGAGCTGGAACCTGGATCAGGTTTGTTTAACTGAGACCATCACTGAGAGAGCCTAAGGACGCTACATGTTCATCTCATGTGCAGTCACCTGGGAAGCGCACTCTGGAAGGGCCCCGAGTCCCTGGGGAGTATTGTCTGTGCGGAAGGTGCAGAAGGGAGGGGCCCTCTGTTGCTGAGAGCTGATTCAGGAGCCACTGGCTAGGATTTCCAATCGTAGAGACGATGGTGTATTCTGGGGCAGTCGGGAGCGGCGGGGTGGGGCAAAGGGGACCTCGGTTCTGGGGACCGTGAGCTGGTTCTTTAACTACAGATGACCTCCACCCTTCCATAGCCTCTAATCTCTACTAAAACAATGACTGTTCTACATTAGGGGTCTTTGAGGAACAGGGAGCCTCATGCTCCCTCCTCTATTTTTTCTGCTTTTTACGTATTGTTAAAAATAACTGCAGAAACATTAAAGGGGAACCCATTAATGTGGTCATAATTCTCCCCAGCTTAACACGAACGTTGTCATGTGTCTGCATTTCTTAATTTCTTGCTCATATGTATTCACGTTTTTGCAGTTATGATGATTATGTATGTACAATTTCAGGTTTTATTTCATTTAACATTATTATCTAAGTGTTTTCCTATTTACTGCACTCTTTATAATTATCATCTTGATAGTGGGCTCCAGCCATCAAATATGCATCTCCAGGACAGGGGTCTACTGGCTCGGGAGAAAGGTACTTGAAATTCCTTCCCCAAATCTACACCTGGGAAGTACAGCTCTAAGTGTGCGCACATCCATTATATGCTCTTATGAAGAGTTTCTGGATTGTGATTAACCAGGTGAGGGTCAAAAAGAAGATTTTAGAAAGGAAATAAAGAACAACATTTCTACTATTTGTGTTTCAACTGCAGGGGTGGAGGACGATGAGAGAATCTGGAGCACGTGCCATGCAGGGGGTGGGAAAGGGTGGGGCACACCCTTTTAATCAGTCCTTTGAACAGTCACTTAACTATTCAAATTCACTCACCTTTCCAATTAGTGTTCCTAAAATAATAAAGATGACAATGATGATACCATAGTATAAGATAGCACTTTTGTAGTACTTTTTCACATGCCAGGCACTATTCCAAGAGCTTCACAAGTACTTTACAAGTATTTACTATTCTTCTTCCTGTTTTACAGATGTAGAAACTGAGGCCTTGAGAACATAGGGCTTTTCCCACAGCTAGTGACTAGGATTTGAACCTAGGTAGCCAGGCTAAAGAGGCTGCATCAGAACCATTTTATATAATGACTGCCCCAAAACTTAGATCTCATTTCTCTCCCTGCTCAAAACTCTTTTCTCACCTCCTACTAATTATCAAATGCAGTTCCGACTCCTTAGCCTGGCACTCCAGGCCTCACACAACTTGCCTCCGAAGCCCCTTTCCAGCTTTCTCCTCAAGAATCCCTTTCAACCTGCTCCATTCCATGTGTGAGGCCCTAAGCATGAGCATGAAATCCAAAGTGTTACTGTTCTCAGCTAGTAATCCTTGGTCTCTCTTTCTTGTGCCTTGGTCTGGACTGCCCTTCTCCCGTTTCTGCATATCCAAATTTTACCTTATTTTATTTTATTTTATTTATTTTTTTAATCTCTAGGAGCTTCCTCTTCCTATATTGCTTATCTCCCACTTCTCTGAGCCCTGGAAATAATGTTCTATGATACCTCCTTCCAACCTTGACATTGAAGTTGCATTCAGGAAAGGAAAAGATGATTGTAATGCACAGCACACATCTAAATGTAATTTTTCTTTTCATTAGTCTCTCTTCTTATTAGTCCCTGAATTCTCAACCCCCTGCCCACCAGTTCACATTTTCCTCTCCCTTGGAGTTAAAGCCCATATTTCTGACTGATCCTCAAAGTCTGGAAGGAGCGCTTTTGGAAGGGCATTCTTTTTGCATTAGCTTCCTTCTCGGGTCTCTGAGTTTTTGAAGGAAAAGTACATTAGCTGAGCATTTTTTCTCTTAGGTACAATTTGTTAGAAATTGCCCTTCTTGCGAGAATTATAACAAATAGGTGCATATTTCTACCTCCCTAAGGCCTGGTTAGGTCTTATTATTACTAAACTTACCCCATCTCTTAGGCTAGCATGTAACACAACCTGTAACCCTGGGAATAAAACAGGGGCCATCTCTGATTTATTGCATAGTTCTAAGAAGCCCTTTGAGCAGGGATATGATAACTGTCTGCCTCCTTCTCAACTCCACCCAGGGCTTTGCCCACTTAAGACCTGACTGCAAGGGACTATGGCATGACCTGTACTTTTTACCTAGAATTATTCTTATTTGGAAAAATATCTTATATTTTCTACATGAACTTAAGCTTCTCAGAGGTTAATTTAATGTTCTACTTTTCTTTATCGTGTCTGCAGTGCGTTGTATAAAACCTGCCATTTAATAGATGTTCAATAAATGTTTAATGAATGAATAAATGACTTTTTCCAACAAGAAACCTATGGAGAATAAATTAATATAAAAAATAATACCCATATTAGAAGCCCTAGCCAATGTAATAAGGCAAGAAAAAAATAAAAGGCATAGGGCTTGGAAAGAAATAAAATTCTTATTTATATATGACATGATTTGCCTACATAGAAAATCCCAAAGAATCTATAAAACAAAAAGCTACTGAACTGATTAACAAGGGAGCAAAATACAAGGTCAATATTCAAAAATCAATTATACTTCTATAAACTAGCAATGAAAAACTAGAAGCAGATATGATCAAAACATTACCATTTGCAATAGCATCAAAAAACATGAAATATGTAAGAATAAATCTTAGAAAATAAGTGCCAGATGTATATGCTGAAAAGCACAAACACTGAAATAAACTGAAGAAGATGTAATTCATGGTAAGACATACTATAGTCATGGACTGAAAGACTCAAGAGTATTTGATGTAAATTCTTCACAGTCCAATTATGTATTCGAGGCAATTCCAATCAAAATATGAGCAGATGTTTTTGTAGGAATCAACAAGCTGAATTTAAATTTTCATGAAAAAGCAAAGGAATACTCTAAATAATTCTGAAAAAGAACAAAGTTGGAGAGCTTGTTCTACTTGATTTCAAGATTTACTACAACAGTAAAAGCAAAAGTAAAAGTCAGCGTAGTATTTAAGAAAGGATAGACATAGATAAGATGAAGAGAATAGAAAAACCAAAATAGAAATCCAAAATATGACTCATATATGGACAAGTGATTTCTGAAACAGGTAAAACTGCAATTCCGTGGAGAGAGAAGAATATGATATTCGACATAGCGCTGGAACAGTTCAATATCCATAAGCAAAAAAAAGTAAAAAGGGAACCCTGATTTACATATTTCACCTGCTACAAAAATGAACTCAAACTGAATTTAAATGTAAAACCTTATCAAACATCTAGAAGAAGATCTTTGTAATCTAGGATTAGCTAAAGATTTCTTAGATACAACACCAAACATACGATCCATAAAAGAAAAAATGATAAATTCGATCTTAATAAAACAAACAACTCAATTTAAAAAAATGGATAAAAGATATGAACAGACAATTCAGCAATATACAGATGGCAAATAAGCATGTGAAAAGATACTCGATATCATTTGAAATTAGCAAAATGCAAATTAAAAGCACAATAATTTATCACTACATCTATTAGACAAGCTAAAAAACAAATGAAAAAGCTAACAAACAAAAAATCTGGCAATACCAAGTGCTGGTGAGGATGTTGAGCAACTGTAATTATCATACACTGCTGGTGGGAATGTAAAGTAGTACAGCCACTTTGCAAAACAACATGGCATTTTCTTATAAACATATACTCATCATACGACCTAGCAATCTCATTCTTGGGTATTTATCCAAGTGAAATGAAAACCTGTGATCACAAAAACACTTGCATGTGAATGTTTATACCTGCTTTATTTATACTTGTCCCAAACTAAATAACCCAAATACCTGTCATCTGGTAAATGGATAAACAAACTGTGGTTCATTCACAAAATGGAAATATTACTCAACAGTAAAAAAGAACAAACTACTAATACACAACAACATGGATGACTCAAATGCATCATGCTAAATGAAAGAATTCAGGTTTAATAAGTTGTACATATACCATAAGATTCCACTTACGTGACATTCTGGCAAAGGAAAAAGCATAGGGTCAGAAAATAGATCAGTGGATGCTATAGGCTGACAGTGGAAGCCAGGTTTGGCTAAAGGAGCACAAGGGAAAAGGGGATTTTGGGGCGGATTGTGGGACTGCTCTATATCGTGGTTGGCAGTGATTATATAACTATATGTGTTTGTCAAAATTTGCAGAACTGTCCACAAAAGGAGGATTTCTACTGTATGTAAATATGCCTTAAATGAAAAATATAATAAGAAAGTTAATCGCCCATGGAAGTTCTCTGAACTAGTCTCTTTTGTTTGTCCACTGCACACACTGACAATTTCCCCACCTGACTCTCACTCTCATCTTCCCCTCTGCAGACCCCAAAACTGTCCTATCCACAGCTGCTGCCTGGGAAGCCACTGGTTCAGGCAACTTGACGTGACTACTCCCGCCTGTGAACTGCCATTGCACTGTGAGGCCTTGGGTTCCCGCATTCTGCCTCATGAGCACCTGTGGTCCCATCTCGGGGTCTATTTACTAACAGTATTACAATAAAAAGACTTCAAAAGACACACTGTAGAACACTCACTATGTGCCAAGTATAGCATAACCACTTGACATCCTATATCAGGGCTCTTCACAGCAATACAGCCAGATGAGTAGGTATTATATATTCATATTTTATCAATGAAGAAATGGGCTAAACTAGCCCAGATTGGTCACAAAGCTCACCTTCGCCTTCTGCACAGCCTCTAGCAGTGTCTGCCAATATGTGCTCAATCAAGGAATGTGTGAATTTCAAAAAAAAAAAGGGACAGATATATTTTGTGTTACAAAAGACTTGAATTAGGTTTGATCTGTGGATGTTCCGGGGAGGCAGATTTCAGCTAATATAAAGAACAATGTTCCCTAACAATGAGGGCTGTTCTAAAATACAGAAAGCTGCTATGATTCCGGGTTGAGCCCAGAATGTCCTTATTGACCTCTAAGGTCTTTATATCAAGGACATTCGGAGCCCTGGTCAGTCACCTGGCAGAGCAGCACTCCTGGTGAAGGATGAGCTGTGATTCTGCTGGACACAGTCTCGGAAGGTTTTCCGGTCCTTTCTTCTCCACTAAGCTGTGGCCTCTTTCTGTCTCCCAAGTACTCTCCTCCTTGGGTTGTGGAACAGCTCAGGGACTCGGAGGTTGCCTTCCAGACACCAAATGGGCTCAGGCAATCCTGAGACTCGCACCACGAAGGCATTACCACACCATGCTCACATATGTTTTTCTGATGATCGCAAAGCAAAGTGATGGCTATGGCAACAAAGTTCCTGTATAATTTCCTACATGTCAACGTTTTGTTTGCTCCTTATCTCTGGTTAAATGCCAGGTCTTGGCCGCTCCTCTTCATTATGGAGCCCAGAATCACTGTACAACTCTTGAATCTGGGGAGGGGCACCGGTGGCTGCCACCTCAGGTCTTTAATGGCTGACAGGCCTGTGCTAACTTCTTCCTTGGAAATAGGGTCTAAGTGGTAGAAGCTACCTGACCTGGCAGATTCCAAACCCCTGTTAGAACTGACATTATGCGGTGCGGTGAAAAGTGGACTGGAATTTAAAACATTTGCCTGATGTGGTCTCCCCTGTAACCCATCGGGGTGGCCCTTCCTTTCCCACTGAGTCCACCTTTCCTCCTGCAGGTGTCCGCACAAGTGGGCAGCGCAGCATGTGCTCTGCAGGGCACTTCCGCTGCCCTCGGGGGAATGTGCCAGTCACCTGCAGGGCCCTTCACGACTGAGACCGCCTGCTCTGGCCGCTTCTGAAATCCATTTCAAGCCACATTTTGGCCCAAAGCCCTGAAGCCTCTTTTCAGGAAGAAAGCACGAAGCCTCCCAATATCATTTTTTTCTTTTTCTTTTTTTTTTTTTACTGCTTGTTCAAAGAGCAATCACATAAGATAAAAATATCACCCTCAGGCAAAGAGAATTTAATTCAAACATTCTTAAGAACAGATTCAACAACATTTCCTCACAAACAAAATAAAAAACAAACCTGCTTCATTCTTGGTATTCCCTGGTTACATAAGGAAAGAAAAAAAAAAAAAAGAAACGGAGTATTTACAGAAAAAAGCATTTTCACCTGCTCTGTAAATGTGACAAAAACATTGTAACAAGCACTTTACAGGCATTATCCTATTGTCTTCTCTTCTCAACAACCCTACCAGAGGGGTTCTGCTATTACCCCACATTACAGATGAAGACACTGAGACTGGAGGGGTTGGTAATGTGTCTGAGGTTGCACAGTTTAAGGCGAGGATTAGAATCCAAGCAGTCTTACCCCAGGACTCAAGTTCTTAACTGGATGCTACAGTTGATATTTTCATAGCTATGGTCAGAATGAGCTGAAGTTGTCATTTGGTTTGTGAAGATATGAAAGAAGTGTTAACAGTTGTTTCTTCTCCACTCTTATTTTCTTTTTATATTAACCCCCAGGTGCACACTCTTGGGTTAGTCATGATCTGTGGCTCCCGACATCATCATCTTTCACTTTGGCTCCATCCCCTCCAAGACCTCACTGATTAGAATAAAATGCAGCTCCTTACCTTGGTTTCTAAGGCTTAGTCCGGTGTGGCCCTTGACTATCTTGCTGACCTTTTCTTTCACCGTGTCCCCCTCATTCACTATGCTTAGGAATGTGGTCCTCTTTCTGTTCCTCAAACATTCTTGCTTTGGAGCTTGAGCTAGTCTGTCCCATTCTACCTGCTCTAAAATTTCAGCTTAAATGTTATCTTCTCCGAGAAGCCTTTCATAACCATCCAGCCTAAAATAGCTCCTGTGTCATGCTGTGCTACTTTATTTTGGTCACAGCACCCCCAGCACATTTTATGATCTGTCTTCGCCCTCTATAAGAAGAAAGTCTTATACAGGTCAAGCTGTGTCCCTAGTGCAGATTGCTGTGAACCAGTGCAGTGACAGCCACAGCTCTTGGCTGGCCATACATCCCAGAACCTCTATTAAAGCCCACACAAAGCCCTTCTTTGTGTTGAAGCCTGAGAGAATGTCTACTTACAAGGGAGGGCACTGATTGTACTCTCACAACTGTCTTGCCTGAGTTTTCCATAAAAGCATCTTCTGCTTTCAAAATCCCATGTTAGCATCTAAGTGCTTTCCTTTAGCTGCGGGGAGCCTTTTTCTTCAGACAAGAAAAACCAAATCAGGAAGTAAGGGGGAGAGGCAGCAGACAAATCTCAGACCCTAACTATGCTATAAATGGTGTCTTCTGCACAAGTTGCAAGAGGTAAGGCTCCAAGTGGGGCTGGAAACACTTCTGTGATCTTCCTTGGGAAGACTACTACGGAGGCATATATTGGTTTAGAAGAAGCAAAGATTCAATGTTAACAAGAAGATAGATTCTAGATACAATTTCCCTATTCTTGCAACACACCGAACCTGCATCTAATAAACCAGAATTTAGTAAAAACATTTTATTTTTAAATTCAAAAAAGGAGCCACAGTGCTCTGGGCTGAGAGTCAGATTTCACAGGCTGAGCAGAAATAAGCTCAACTTTCATTAACTATTCGATCAGGAGAGGAGGACTGAAGCTACAACCTGGGTGGAGAAAAAGAACCTATTTTTTGGTTCAATAAGATAAAGGAGGTTTTGTTTAAAAGAAAAAAATGCAGCTTAAATTCTGAATTGTCACCTTTGACTTTGATATTCTAAATGTGTCCTGTTGGACATCCATACATTACAACCTGTTTCACCTGATTTACTACTGTTCAGTAGTGGTGTCTGTCATCCGAAAGTAGGGATGTCACTAAACATCTATCTGCAAAATATGGCCAACACTGGCATCACAAGAAATCTTCAAAAGAGAGTATACAAAAATGAGCACACGATATTCACCCACTCACTTAACATCTACTTACTAAGCTCTTCTCATGGGCCAGGTTTGAGGTAGGCAGGCACTGAACACCCAAGTGGTAAATAAGATGTACCTAGTTCCTATCCTCAGGAAGTTCTCAGACTAGCACAAACCAGTTGAGTAAATTATTACACAATTCATATAAAAAATAAAATGTCCCCTTAATTAGTGATACCTCATGTTCATGCCTTTGCAATACAAGGAGAATAGGTTATGGTAGAAAGAGTACTGTTCCATTTTGGGGTGGGGGGCAGCATTTGACCAGAGTGATTAGGAAAGTAAGTTCCCCTTGATAAATAATGGTAACGTTCACCAATTATTGCAAAAAACATTCAGTAAAAAGTTGATGGAAGGTCTGTATCATTGATATATTAAGCCGACAACCCTTGAATCTACTGATTAATCTTAAAGGAAAAAAGTGAGAGACATATGAAAGTACAGAACATCACCCATGAAGAAGTTCTGCCTCCTCCCCCAAACCAAACTTAAATCTGATTAAGCCTTTAGATTCAATTACTAGTTTGTAGGAAATACGGAGGACAAAAGAACAAATGACACCACGGGGATGCAATTGCAAAATTTTAGAATGTGGACAAACAATCCAATTTCTTCAACAATTATCAGAAAAAGAGGGGTAGAGGAAACACAGATTAAAAGAGACCTATGAGACATGAACCAAACGTAAGCGTGGGCCTTGGATCTAGATTCAACTAACCACTGAAAAAAGAAAGTATGAAACAAACAGGGAAAACAGGAAAATCTGAGCACTGACTGTGTATTTGGATAATTAGATAATTGTTTTAGGTAGTGACAAAAATATACGTTTTTTGAAAAGTTTTTTTTTCAGTTTATAGGTACATACATGAGTATGGATGAAATGAGATTAGCTTCAAAAGAATAAGTGAGGAAATAAATACATAAAAAGATGTTCAACATTATTAGCATTATTATTATTATTCAGCAATAAAAAGAAATGAAGTACTAATACATGCTACGACACGGATGAACTTTGAAGGCATTATACTAAGTGAAAGAAGCCAGTCACAAGGGACCACAGATTATATGGTTCTGTGCACATGAAATATCCAGAATAGGCAAATCTGTAGGAATAAGCAGATCAGTGGTTGCCTAAGGCTAGGGAGAGAGGGCATGTGAGAAAGACGATATTGGGGGTGATGGTTAAGAGTTCCTTGGTTTCCTTATGGGGTAATGAAAATATTCTAAAATTGATTATGGTGATAGATGCATAACTCTGTGAATATGCTAAAAGCCACTGAATTGTACACTTAAAAAATCAGCGTTAGCAGGGAGTGAGTAAGGATAGAGGTGAAACATAACAGACCATGTGCTTTAAAGTTTTTAAATGTGTAGGCTCTATTGTCAGATCCTCTGGGCCAAATCCTGGCTCTGTCATTACTAGCTGTAATGACCTTGGGCAAGATATTTAACTTCTTTGAACCTCAGTTTCCTTAAATATAAAATGTAGGTTTGTGCAGATTAAGTGAGGGTGATACATTTAAAGCACATGGTGCAGTGTCTGATTTTTTCTTTCTCATTCCAGCTCCTTGGAACATCCATTTTCTTCGGCATCTCCCTCAGAAACCACAGTAATTGTGGACACCTAGTAGATGCTTACTAAATTCTTCCTGACTTATCCTGATGTTTTGTTGGCTTTATAGTTTTTTAATTTTTATGATTCTCCTCAACAAGGTATTATCCTTCAGAAGGTTCCATTTTCTGTGAGTGAGTTTTCTTTTTGGTTTCAGGCTACAGATGAGGATTTAGGAGGAGCAGAAAGAGATATAATGAGGCCAATTATATATAACCACATCAACTAACTCTGTGCAAGAACGTCTGATCCCTCCGCCCAATGGACACGGATGCTGGAACGGCAAAGACTGAAGCCCACAGATGATCCTTCCAGACCCCTTTCCTTTAGTGCTGCCTTTAGAACAAGACTGGCTCAACCCAGAGGTGGCTGCGTTTCATCGCTAACATCAACGAACCTCCTAAGCTTTCCTCTGGATTCTGCCTTGGTTCCACTCTTATGCCACAACACAGGCTTCCTAAATTAGCAAAGTGCTTTGGCTCCTTTTCAATAACAAAATCTATACATGAACCTAAATCAGTAAAACTATGATAAATATTTTATAAATGGCACTCTGAAAGCACAGCTCAGACACACACATACAATGGAATTTATATGCTCACATATGCTCACCACATAGAACTGCAGCATTTTCTTCCATTCACGTTTGCTCCAAAACAGATTTTTAAAAAATTTTTGTTGTACTGTATATATCAACTGCATGAGGCAATCAGCCAAGGAAATATTTAAACATATGGACTAAATTTCAGGGCTTTGAAAAATATGGTAGAGCAACACAGCAACATGCTCTTCCGCTCTGCTCTCTGGGACTACCACTCGGTAGGACAGGCGCTATGCCATGCTCAGACCATGCTCACCCTGGGGGCCACCAGGTCAAAGTGCCACTCCCATGTGTGCAATGACCTGTTTAAACATGCAAAAGTTCTTGTGAAGCCATGTCTCAGAGCAGTGCTACTTAGCATTCGCTCCACCTTGAAAAATGCTCATTTGCATGCAAAACCTTCCCCATAAACACACCTAGGATAGCTATGATAAGGGGCAGTACTGAGTGTCTGTGGGTGTGTGCATTTGGAATGTCATCAGTGTGCGGGACTGTCGTTGTGTACCATAAAAAACACATAAATGTAAAGTAATGCAGTAATTAAGTTTATTTTCTTAAGTGCCGGTTTTTCTAGACCTCCAATCCATTTGTAAGGTTTGGAGCAAGTATGTACTCCAAAAGAATGGGCCAAAAATAAACTTTATTTTACTGTTATGATGTCTAGAATTTACAAATTTTTAATATTTGCTAGAATGTATAGTGTTCTTCCAATTCACTCCCATAATCTCTGTGGCTTCCTCTGGCTTGCTAATTGAAATAAAAATGTGTTTTGAGTTATTTACTCAGATACAACATTGATGTTGATGTTCTGTAACCAAAATGCCTGCCGCTTCTGGGAACAGTGTATATAACTTGCCTTCTTCTTTGACAAAATGTGTCCAATTCCAGGTAAAGGTAAAGAGAATAAAAGTAAAAAGAAAAAAAAAAAATCACTAGGCAGCTCTACTATAATGCCAAATTGCCATGAGCACTGAAGTTTCGTGGTCGCTCACTAAAGGTCAGGATAAGCTAGGTAGCACATTAAATGCTGTAACTTGGCCCTTTCTCTTTCTTCCAGAAAATATCACGATGGTGACAGTGAGAGTTCTGCAGGTACACCTTTTATGTGCTCCATTTTAGGGAGAGGGAGAGGGACAGGTACAGGCATGTGTATCTATGGCATGAGCATTGGGACCCAGTGATTAGTCACAGCTCCCTAAGTGCAGGCCTGGCAGTGCGTCTGTCTATGGAGCTGCGATTTAGGAGACAGAGTATGGGAGCCCCATCTCAGGGGCCCATCAATGGGTTCATAATTGCAAAGCAAGGATGACTGATGGCAGGGAGCTAGGGGAGAGGAAGGTATTGTAGCAGAGACTATGGCCTTCATAGGCAGATAGCTTTGCCTTAGTTTGAACCGTGGAGCTGCCACTTTCTAGCTGTGTGATCGGGGGGTATTAAATCACTTCTCTGACCCTCAAGTTTCTCTTGTGAGAAATGGAAATCGTCCAGATTTCAGAGTTGTCGAGGAGATGGAGAGTGAAGAGCAAGTGCTCAGTAGGAGCAAGAATGGTCTTAAGAGGGCAGCAGAAGCCGGGATGGAGGTGTAGAGGCCTGAGCAATTCCAGAGGGGGCACTCAGCAGCTGGACACCCAGCCCTGCTCCTCTCCTCTGGGTACTGCCACCCCTACACTGTCACAGGGGATTAGGACCTGCAAACCAGGAGGGCCCCTCAGAAACTGTTTATCTCAAGGGATAACTCAAGATGAAAGCACAGGTTTACCTGGTTTGTTTTTATAATTAGTGACTCAGGTTTTTAAACCTAAATTTATTATACTATTTGGACTCTGTGAAGCTACTAACATCTCTTGCAATATCAGGAATGGCTGTCATAGTAAGTATAAGTAGGAGAAGGAGAAAAAGGGACAGCTACTTTCACTGCATTGGACATTTTATTTTGATGCCTTGTTAATATTCAAAACAACCTTGTGAATTGAATACTTCGATTTTCTTGAATATTTATCACCTTTACTGCAAATGCTATTTAGTTGTAAGTTTATATAATTATGTTTTCGTAAGTTTTATTTTTAGAAGAGTTGTAGATATACAGAAAAACTACAAAGATAATACAGAGTTCCCACATTTCCTGCACTCCTAGTCTCCCCTATTAACATCTTATGTCAGTCTGATATATTTGTCACAACTAATGAACCAACACTGATACATCATTATTACCTAAAATCCACACTTTATTTGAATTTTCTTTGGTTTTTTTTTCCTCATGCTCTTTTACTGTCCCAGGATCCCATCTACGACACCACATTACATTTAGCTGTCATCTCTTAGGCTCCTCTAGGCTGTGTATGTTTTTTAGACTTTCCTTGTTTTCGATGACCTTGACTGTTTTGAGTAGTCCTGGTCAAGTATTTTGCATAACGTCCCTCAAATTGGGATTTGTCTGATTTTTCCCCTCATGATTAGACCGAGAATATAGTTTTGGGGAGGAGGACCACAGAGTACCTGTGTAAAGCACCATTCTCATCACATTATATCATCAAGGCTACATGCTATCAACATGACATGTCACTGCTGATGCTGATCTCAATCACCTGGCTGAGGTAGTAGTGTCTGTCAGGCTTCTCCATGTAAAGTTGCTCTATTTCCCTCCTTCCCACACTGTCTTTGGAAGGAAAGCACTATGCACATCACACACTTAAGGGGCTGAGGAGTTCTGCTCCACCTCCTTGAGGGTGAAGCATCTGCGTATATGATTTAGAATTCTGCTACATGGGAGATTTTTCTGTTCTCCTCCATTTATTTATGTATTTATGCATTTTTATCCATTTATTTATATTAATATAGACTTATTTATATTTATTTTATACTTTAGGTTATAATCTAATACTATTTCCTTTCTCAAACTGTTCTACCTTTCGCCATTGGGAGCTTGGGAGCTCTTTCATTTGGCTCCTGTGTCCCTTTGCCACATTCCGCCCCACCCCCAATAGCGTGGCTTTTGTACAGCACTTCCTTCTTTTCTGATACCGCGAGACCCTTCAGCCCCATCTTATGTATTTCCTGCTCAATTCCTGTAATCAGTCATTTCTCCAAGGAGCCCTGTAGGCTTGCTTTTAAGCTCTGTTGTTCGGGACCAGGACAGCCTTTAGGGCTATTTTCCCCCATCACCGAGGCATCGCCATTCTGACGACTGTACCCAAGGTTTTCCCACTTTGGCTAGTGGGAACACAAACTATTTCTTGCCATGTATGACCTCAGAGATTGTTCTGCTTATTCCTTTCTGGTGGTTCTTTCCTCAGCTGCTGGGGGTTTCCTCATGCGATGTGCTGAAGGCTGGAGGGGAATCCTCGGCAGGTCTCCAGAGCCTGCTGTCTGCACAGCTCTGCTCTCCCCAGTACTCTGCCATGTGGACGCTAGCTGCTCTGGCCTCTCAGATCCCCAACTTGGTCTCCTCAGCTTAGAGACTCCTGGGCTCTGTTTGGTTCCCTGTGCCTGTGCCATGGCCTGGGAACCCTCTCCAGGCAGTGAGGTGGGAGAACAGCAGGGCTCAATCCCTCTCAGGGATTACCATCCTGTGCTACTTTATGTCCGATGTCTGAAAACCACTGTTGCATATATTTTGTTTAGATTTTTAGTTGTCTAAGGTGAGAAGGTAAATTCAGTTTTTGTTATTCTATCTTGGCCTGAGTAGAAGTTCTGAAATTCGCTACAGAAAGGGTCTCATTTAAAACGTGATCGACTTTCTTGAGATATAAATAGTCTTGCCATAGTTAGTGATCACAATGCATCATTTCCTAGACAAGTGAGAGACTCAGATTTGACCACGCAGCATGATATGGCTAAAGTAATGGAGCAGAGCTAATCTCTTTATATTACATATGACGTTGTTGGAGGGATAAAATATAAATGGATTAAACTGGGGGCCTCTGAAAGCCAAAATGCTTCCCTGTGTATGCCAGAGGATGGTCAGAAGGCTACTGATCATACCTGGGGAGGGCGCCTCACCAGGTACACCTTCTCTTCTCAGGAGACAAAGGCCTGGGCTGGCTGGCAGTGACCAGGGATTTTAAATGAAAACAGCCCACAGGAGTGATGTGTACATGCTGAAATCACCTTAAAAAAACCACAGGAGAATGACTGGTTTCACAGAATATTCTCTCATCCTGGGCAAGCTGAGAAGTGCTGGTTACCATGAGTACTCTCCAATACCTTGAAAACTCATTCAGTTAACAAGGGCAGAAGGTGGAAAACCATGGCTGTAAATGCCCCCCTGGGGCTCACTCATTCAGAGCCTTCCCTAACTCAACTATATCAGAGGGAGCCATTCTCTCCCTCCTCTCTCTCTCTCTCTGTGTCTCTGTGTCTGTCTGTCTGTCTGTCTCTCTCTGTCTCTCTGTGTCTGTCTGTCTCTCTTTCTCTCTCTCTCTCTCTATATATATATATATACACACACACACATATATATATATCACACGCGCACACACAAACAGAACATAAACAGGGTACAATAATTTTCTTTTGAGTCTCTTAATTTCATTGTCTTCAGGTCTTAGAAACCTTACTCCTAAAATAGTGATGCAGGCTTAAATGATCTGCAAACCATTTTTTTTAAATCTAGGAACCCGACACCAAAAGAAAGAACGCTTTCCAGTGTAAGTGCCTCAATCATTGTAAATCAGAAATACCGCGAAGGGAATTTTCTCCACACAGCTCATTATGTGCACCGGTGTTCCCCGAACAGTAGATCTCCCTGAAACACAGACCCCTGAAGACATCTCCAAGCCAGTTAATGCTAACACATTTCCTTTTCTCTTTCAGTCTGAAGCGAGGCAACTGTGACCCGGGTAGAAAAGCGGCCAAGGAGCAGCAGCCTTCCCCTCTGCTTGAAGCCAAACACCAGGCCCCCTACACGGGTGCGGGGTCCACTCACAGCGCCTCTCGCCGTCCTCCACCTTCTGCCCTGTTCCACACCTCCCACCACCCAAAGCAAATGGCCACTTAGAGACATTAAAATGTGTATCCTCATGAAAGAGTAGGAGACTCCTTATTCATGAAGGGACCATAAGTGACTATGCAATTCCTTGCTTCAGACATGGAGTTTCCTCAAGATTTCCTCAAGTTAGGTGTCCCACTAATGTAGATGGGGTTAGCGCCCCGGATTTAGAGCAAATTGATATGCTCCTCTTCAAAAGGGGAGGTGTGTGGGGGGTGAAGAAGGATAGAAAAGGGTTGTTATGAACTTGGCTTCCTCAGTTTGTCCAGAAGTTTTGCATGCAGTGGGCACTCAATAGATCTCTGCTAAATTAAACTGAAGTACTTCTAATGACTGACCACCTCCCCCTACCTTTCATCCCATTCCCTTCATGATAACTACCTGGGGTCATAGCTGTGAATTTCCATAGCCTAGAAGACCACAGGAGAGGCTGAGCCAACTGACCATGTAGAGACCTGCTGATAAATGACCACAGCTGGCCAGCGGCAGAACCCCTTTGATCTTGCATCCTGACAGAGAGTGACATTAAACAAACAAATAAACAAACAGAAAAACAAAGAACAACAGTCTAAATATAGATTTAGGCTTGAATCATAAGGAAATCCTCTAGGATCCAGGGCAAATCTAAGGGATGGATGTTTCTAACAAAAATAAGATGGTATTTTCTATAAAGGCTGTTCGTTACTTTAGAGGACAATGGACAAAGCCCTTCTGCCCAGGCATTTTGCTACCACACCAGACTGCTCACTGCTCTACAAACACACCATAAACTCCTAAGCCTATATGTTCATTCTACCCACAACATCCTCCCCATCTGTTCCACCTGGTAAACTCTTGCTCATTCTTTAAAAATCAATTCAAAGGTCGCCTTCCCCATGAAGAACCCCCTAATATCCTGACAAGAAGAAATTAATAGTCATTGCCTTCCTTCCCTTTGCTCCCACAGTGCTGAATGCACCCCTTAATTAGAGCAGGTACCCCTCTGCACCCCAACTACCGGTTCAGTGTTTGCCTTTGGTTTTGGAATGGGAGGCACTTCAGGGCAGAGACTGTGCTTCCTCTATCTCTGGATCCCTAGTCTAACAAAGTGCCTGGGACGTGGCAGTTTCCGTGAGAGGTACACTGTGGGAATGGACACATGAAAGGAAGGAGAATAAGCTGCTCTACAGGAATAGTGTAGTGCTTCAGGATTTTCAAAGTAGATTTAATATGCGCTCTTACTTGTGCTTCCATATCTCAGGCAGTGGGAAAGTTACTATTATTCATGGTCTACTCCTAAGGAAAACACTAGTGTCTGGAAAGGCTGAAGGAGCAGGAGTCTGACGCTGAGCAAAGGCCTAGACTAGACCTAAAGAGAGCTAGGTTCCAGTCTTGGCTGTACTGCAAAGTATTCTGGGAGACTTTGAGGAAATCTGTGGGCCTGGGCTGGGAGAAATTATCTAAACTGTCTCTAATCTGGTTGTAAGCGTCTATGCCTCCCCTAAGTTCATATGCCCATAAGTGGTGAAGCTTGAACTGCATCAGGTTTCCTGACACTTAGAGGGTTGTTAGAGGTCCTGATGCCATTTCAAAGCTCACTACTTCCTTCATTCACTTCATTCTCAGATGTTAAATTTGTTTTTCAAATCCATGTACTACTGGAATAATGGCTGCTCCCCAATGGCCAATGAGGTGCGGCTTTTATGAGTGAAACCCACATTGCCAGCACTGCTTGGGGTAGGCCCGTGCTGCTAACTGCAGATAGGGTCCACAGGAGACTGCATATACGCATTTGTTTCTTTCAGCAAATATGGCAGCAAGGTGATGATATCAAGCCGGTCCCTAATAAAAGAAAGTGGGAAAAAGACATACAAAGGAATAAAAGTAAGAACAAGCAAGCACTTACAGGTTCTGGGCTGGCTGTGCCTTTGTTAAAATGAAAACAAACCATTTTGGTTCATCAAGGCACTTTGGAGAAAGCTAAGCTGTATCTGCTCTGTCTTTATTACAGCTTTGCCGACTGTGAGATGGAAACCATGGGAGCTCCGTAAATGGACAGAAAGACAGCAATTTCCCACACCGCATCAAAGTGTGACAAAAGCTTCATCTAACTGCTGTTTTGATCACTTCCAGCAACACTTGGCAGATCTCAAGGATGGCGAAGTAGTGACAGAACAGAATTAACAGAAGAGGAGTAATAGGAGGAGTATGCTGAATGCATTTCTCTGTCATAAACAATGAGAAACAACAGAGAAAGTTAAAAGGTGGCCAGATATTAGCAACTGGCTTGTTCAGTTTAGCAGCCAAAGCTCTCATTCAAAGGCAAGCTAAATAGAGTCCTCCTTATTGGAAACCCAACAGTTAGTGTAGCTTGGGTTTAAAGGAATCTCCTCTGGCTGCTCTCAGGGCTCATGGCAGGTAAGTAACATGAGTTGCCAGCCATGCCCAGTGACCTGCAAGCCTCTAAGAAGTCAGCATCATCACTCTGGGATATGGAGGCGATCTGAAGTAATGGAGACAGCACTGGCCAAGGTTAATTCAACTACTGATCACTGGCCTACTATATGCGATGGATATGAAGGTAATCCAAACGTGGTCTCTGCCTCAGAGAGCTTGACATCTCATGGAGGAAGAGAGACAAACATGTCACTGTTGAATAGATTAAGATAACCATCATCGACAAGGAATAAACTGCAAAACGTGATTGAGGTTCAGAGAAGCGAGTGAGCACAAGACACTGGAAAATAAGCTGTGGCATTGAAATGTGCAGTGAAAGATGGGCAAGAGCAGAGATGGGGAGATGCAGAGGAACAAGTATGAGCAAAGGCGTAGAGGTATGATGCGCATTGCTTAAGAAATGAAAACATTCCAAATGGTTTGAGTAGAGACTGCATAAGTAGAAAAACGCATTAATGGTGTTAGGGACTGAATGTTTGTGTCTCCCCAAATTCCTATGTTGAAACTCTAATCCCCAATGTGATGGTATTTGGAGGTGGAGCCTTTGGCAGGGATTTAGGTTTGGATGAGGTCATGAGAATGGAGCTCTCATGATATGATTAGTGCCCTTATAAGGTGATAAAGGGACCAGAGCACTTGTTCTCTGCCATGCGAAGAAACCAGGAAGAGGGCTCTTCCAGAACCTGAGCTGGCTGGGCATCACGTCTTAGGCTTCCAGACTCCAGAACTGTGAGAAATAAATGCTGTTTAAGCCACCTGGTCTGTGGTATTCTTGTTAGAGCTGCCCAAGCTGACCTAAAATAGATGGCTTTGGGAGGGAGCATGGAGAACCACTGTATATTTCTTAGCAGAAAGGTTTTAAGTCTGTCCTCTGGGGAGATTTGTTGGACAGCAACACTGAGGATGAATTAAGGTAAGGAGAGAGTCAAAGGGAAAGTAATTGAGATTAAGGAAGTAGCAGCTTAAACAGAAGGTAATAAGAACTTGCCTTAGGTTGACAATCCAGGTGGAGGGAGAAAAAGGTGGGGGATGAAAGTGAGCAGGGAGGGATGGGAGATAGGAGGAGGGAGTTGGGAAGTGACGCAGAAGTCTCATGCCCAGGTGACCTAGAGAAGGGTGAAACCATTTAGAAAGATAAGAAGTCAGAAGGACAAAATGAATCCCATTTTATCCATATTTAACCCATGATGCAGGCAGATTATCCAGGCCTCTGCATCCAGAGACAGCTGGAGATGTGGGCCTGAGGTTCTGGAAAAAAGTCAGTTGTAGAAGTAGAGCCAGGAGCCATCAGAAGAGTGTGGCTCCTAACGTTATAGGAGTGGGTAACCAGGAAAGAGGGGGACCTCACATTTAGGGGATGGTGGAGTAAGAGAAATAGAAACTGGAGAGGCAGGGGAACCTGCAGAGTGCTTTGGGAGTCTAGCCAGCATATCTAGCCAGGGAGAAGAGAAGCTTATGAAAGAGGTCCCTGAAAAGGTAGGCCCAAGTTCTCCCACCATATGATTCCTTCAGCCTGTATGCAAGGTGATTATGTAAAAGTGGCGGGGTTGGGGGAGGGGGCTAGGAAAGCAGAGAGGGGCAAAGATTTTTCCTAATTTTTCAAGACAGCCCCTCAGGACTTCAATTTTAACAGGAGGCAAATACCTCCACCTTACTACTCTCTGGGCCCAGCTAATTCTTAACTTCTTAGGCTATGCCTGTGTTTCTTGGCATCCAAGGACCATTTGAGGGTATTTGTCACACACGTGGACTGATATTACTTGGTGATTTTTAAAAAGCTGAAGAAACACTGGATAACAAAAATGAAACCATTTGAAAGTGAATGTTACTTTGGCCACTATCAGCAAGAACTCTTTCAGCAAGATATCTGCATAGTTCAGGGAGGGCGAGCTCAAACCTCAGTGGGGGTGACGGGTGGAGACATGACAAAGCCACAGGCCCAGGAGTCCCTGGTACAGGGCACATCATGGCTCTGCCACCCCAGGCAGGTCAGTAATCTCTCCTCGCCTCCATTACCCAAGAGACAGCAATAAGACCCAAGGAAGCGTTATAAAGAGTGAAGCTTTGAGAAGGGAATTTGCCACAGAGTAAGCCTCAGAAATGGTAAGTATGATTATTACATCCACTGTTGGTGTCACTCTCCATTTCTCCTAGAATAAAAATCCTAAAAAGCAATTATCGACCATTAGCTCAAGGGCAAGTGTTCACTGGCTTTGTTAGATAGTAGTAGGCATGGGGATCAATCCACAAATCACAGAGATTCCTTAGTGGAAACTACCTCTGGAATCGGTCAGATGTGAAGTCCATGAGCAGAGAACAGTCAAGAGCCAAAGGATAAGTATGTCTCATTCAGGAGGAAGAAAGCAGTGAGTGAATTCCTAATCCATCCTTTGATCGTCTTTGTTTGCACAAGGTTTTTCTTCATATTCTATGGTAGCATCTGGATGTAGTTAGTAACTCTCACCTTTAAGGTTTCCCAATTTCCTTCTTAGTTGAGTGAAGGAAACAGGGAAAGATGTAAACTTTCAGAAATGAAGCCATCTGTATTGCAATTCAGTTTTGTTTTATATGAAATTCTGTCATCCTATCCTCAAAGTTAAAAAGTATCATATTTCAGTGATAGGTTCAGGCTATTCAAAATGTTAACTGTATCTCCATGATTTTTAAACTAAGTCTTTGAAATCATGGAGCTCTCTGATGGCATGGCCACTACCACAAGGAAACATTTCTACCCAACCCCTCATTTCGAAACTCATGAGAGCAAATAAAATTCCATTTATATGAAGTCCAAGAACAGGCAAAATTAATCTATGTAACAAGTCAGAAGGGGGTGTGAGGGAATTTTCTGGGGTGATGTGAAGGTTCTATATCCTATTTTGGATGGTGGTTACACAATACATACAATTGTTGAAACTCATAGATATTAACAGTTGAGATCAGTGCATTTTATAGGCTATAAATTATATCTTGATAAAAAATTAACATAAGTAAAAAGATATTTCTGTGCAAGCACCCTTCTCTTCAACAGCCAAGAACTGCAATATAGAACAGGGAAGTGTGGTACCCACTCTTTCTGCACAGGGCACTGGGAAGGCAGGTCCTGACAGACCCCTGCTACCGCTGCTGCTCTTTCTCGAGCACTGCATCCAGGAGAAGCAGCGTCCGGCCCACCTCCTCTCGGGATTACGAGTGTGCCGCCTGGCCTTCGGGTGCAGCCTCTTCTCATAGGAGCCCTTCCTTCGGGCAGGGCAGAGGTGCTGTCAGTAATGATCCCAATGTACTCTTTCCAATCTACAGAACGCCAGGACAACCATTACCTGAACAATGATAGTGCCTTCATAGCTTGAGTTTTGGGGGACAGACACAACAGAAAGTTACCCAGTGCTTCACCCACGTACCCCACCCGTGTGAGGATGTACGGACGCTCTGCGACTTCAGCAGAATGCGAAGTGGGGTGTCTGCTAACGCGCTCATGAGCGGGATTGCTCGTCGCGGCGCACAACCGGGCCGTGTGGCTGCACGGTCGCTGAGCAGGGGAATTTTGCCAGTAGGTCACTGTTTTTTTCCTCTGATCATACTAATTTAAAACAGGGATTTCCTAGTATTTAACATTTTGGACTCAGAAAGTGGAAATTTCCTGTTTTTGAAATAGTTCCTTTATGGTTTATTTGTCATGACTGAAACTTGCACCAACTTTTGGAACTATGGGTGATACTGCTACAGTTCTGGTCATTTCCCCACCTTTAATAAAAAAAATTGATCACTACTGTATTGAAGCACTATTATTTTCATTTGTTCTGGAAAAACTCAAGAACCCTATAGATATTCTGGCGCTCGATGTTAATAATGATATTGATAATAATTATAATAATAGTATATAAGTGTATACATAATTCTATATGTATTAACTCATTTATTCCTCATAACAACTCAGAGGTAAGTTCTAGTACTATATCCATTTATAAGAGGAAAGTATTTAACAGTATTCCATAACAAACTATTACGAAGACTAGAGTTGAATGGCTATCCAGTGCAAATCAATTTAATTTTTAATTTTTTAATTTTTTTCTTTTATTTTTTAAAATTTTTAATTAAATTTATTGGGGTAACATTGGTTAATACAAGTATATAATTTTAAGGTGTACATTATCATTTGACATTTGTATATTCTATTGTGTTTACCACCCAAAGTCCAGTTTCCTTCAGCTACCATATATTTGATCCTCTTTACCCGCAGCCTCCTCTTATTTGACCCCTTGATGACCTGTCTGCTTCTCTCTTCCCCCAACCCACTAGTAACCACTAGTCTATAGTCCTCTGGTAACCACTAGCCTATAGTCCATGTCCACTGTTGGTCTTATTCATTTGTCCTATTCATTTGTTGCTTTTAGGTTTGTCTTATTCATTTGTTGCTTTTAGGTTTATATCCCACATATAAGTGAAATCATGTAATTTTCAACTTTTTCTGTCTGGCTTATTTCGCTTAGCATGATTATCTCAAGGTCCATCCATGTTGTCACAAATGGCAGTATTTCATCTCTTCTTATGGCTGAGTAATATTCCATTGTATATATGGACCATAGCTTCTTTAGCCAATCATCTATCGTAGGACACTTCGGTTGCTTCCATGTCCTGGCCACTGTGAATCATGCTGCTATGAACATTGGTGTGCAAATATCTTTTCAGATATGAGTTTTCAAGTCTTTGGGGTAAATACCCAGTAGAAGGATTGCTGCATCATATGGTAGACAATTCTTAATTTTCTGAGGAACCTCCATACTGTTTTCCATAGTGGCTGTACCAATTTGCAGCCCCACAACAGTGTATAAGGGTTCCTTTTTCTCCTCATCCTCTTTAACATTTGTTATTACTTGTGCTGTTGATTATAGCTATTCTAACAGGTGTGAGATGGTATCTCAGTGCAGTTTTGATTTGCATTTCCCTAATAGCTAGTGATGTGGAGCATCTTTTCATATATTTGTTGGCCATTTGTATGTCCTCTAGGGAGAAGTGTCTGTTCAGGTCCTCTGCCCATTTTTTGATTGGATCATTTGTTTTTTGTTGTTATTGAGTTGTATGAGTTCTATGTATATTTTGGATATTAGGCCTTTATTGGAGGTGTTGCTTGCAAATATGTTTTCCCATTGAGATGGTTGTTTCTTTACCTTGTTGACGGTTTCTTTTCCTGAGGAGAAGCTTTTTAATTTGATGTAGTCCCATTCATTTACTTTAGTTTTTACTTCCCTTGCTTTTGAGGTCAAATTCATAAAATCCTCAAGTCCAAGTGCCTTGTTTTCTTCTATGCATTTTATTGTTTCGGGCCTTATATTCAGGTCCTTAATCCATTTTGAGTTAATTTTGGTGTATGGTGATAGACAACAGACTAGTTTCATTCTTTTGCAGGTGGCTTTCCAGTTTTCCCAGCACCATTAAGGAAGAGGCTTTCCTATCTCCACTGTATGTTTATTTGCCCATATAAACATAGGTTTATATGGGCAAATAAACTTCTGGCTCTTGATTCTGTTTCACTGGTTCATATGACTGTTTTGCTGCCAATACCATGCCGTTTTGATTACTGTCGCTTTGTAGTATAATTTGAAGTCAGGCAGAGTAATGTCTCCAGCCTCATTCTTTATTCTCAGGATGGCTTTGGCAATTCGGGGTCTTTTGTGCTTCCCTACAAATCTGATGGTTTTTTGTTCTCTTTCTTTAACAAATGCTGATGAAATTTTGATGGGGATTGCATTAAATCTATATAATGCTTCAGCTAAGATGGTCATTTTAACTATGTTGATTCTTTCAATCCAAGAACACGGAATATCTTTCCATTTCTTTGTATCTTCTTCGACTTCTTTTAATAGGGTTTTACAGATTTCATTATATAGGTCCTTCACTTGTTTCGTTAAATTGATTCCTAGGTATTTTATTCTTTTTGTTGCAACTGCAAAAGGAAGTATTTTTTCCACTTCTTTTTTCTGATGCTTCATTATTAGAGTAAGAGAATGCTATGAATATTTGAATGTTGATTTTGTAGCCAGAGACTTTACTGTATTTGCTTATTGTTTCTAGTAGTGTTCTTGTGGAGTCTTTGGGGTTTTCTATATAGAGAATCATGTCATCTGCAAATAGTGACAGTTTGACTTCTTCGTTTCTTATTTGGATGCCTTTTATATCTTTCTCTTGTCTGACTGCACTCGCTAGGACCTCCAATGTCATATTGAATAAGAGTGGCGAGAGTGGACAGCCTTGCCTTGTTCCTGATCTTAGAGAGAAGGTTTCTAGTTTTTCACCATTAAGTATAATGTTGGCTGAGGGTTTGTCATTTTTGGCCTTTATGATGTTAAGATACTTTTCTTCTATATCGATTTTGTGAAGTGTTTTGACCATAAATGGATGCTGTATCTTATCGAAGGCTTTTTCTGCATTTATTGATATGATCATATGATTCTTATTTTTTAATTTGTTTATGTGGTGTATCACATTAATCGATTTGCGTATGTTGAACTATCCCTGTGCCCCTGGAATGAAGCCCACTTGATCGTGGTGTATAATCTTTTTAATATGCTGCTATATTTGGTTCGCTAGTATCTTATTTAGGAATTTTGCATATGTGTTCATGAGAGATATTGATTTGTAGTTTTCTTTTTTTGTGTTATCTTTACCAGGTTTTGGTATCAGAGTAATATTGGCCTCATAAAATGTGTTGGGAAGTATTGCCTCCTCTTCGATTTTTTGGAAGAGTTTGAGGAGAATAGGTATTAAATCTTCTTTGAATGTTTGGTAGAATTCTCTGGTGAAGCCATCTGGTCCTGGACTTCTATTTTTCGGTAAATTTTTGATGATTGTTTCAATTTCCATATTGCTGATTGGTCTATTTAGATTTTCCAGTTTTTCTCGATTCAGTCTAGAAAGGTTGTATTTTTCTAAGTACTGGTCCATTTCTTCTAGGTTATTAAATTTGGTGTTATATACATTTTCATAATATTCATGTATGATCCTTTGTATTTCTGCGGTATCATTCATAAGTTCCCCTCTTTCATCACTGATTTTGTTTATTTGTGTCCTTTCTCTTTTTTCTTTAGTGAGTCTAACCAGGGATTTGTCAATTTTATTAACCTTCTCAAAGAACCAGCTCTTTGTTGCATTTATTTTTTCTATCGTTTTTTGTTTTTTGTTTTCAATTTCATTTATTCTGCTCTAATTTTGATGATTTCTTTCCTTCTGCTGACTTTAGGCTTCATTTGTTCTTCCTTTTCTAGTTTTTTAAGAAGAGCGTTAGGTAGTTTATTTGGGCTCATTCTTGTTCTTGGAGATAGGCCTGTAATGATATGAACTTTCCTCTTATGACTGCTTCTGCCGTGTCTCAAAAGTTTTGATATATTATACTATCATTATCATTCATTTCTATGTATCTCTCGATCTCTCTTTTTATTTTTTCTCTGACCCAGTTATTCTTCAGTAGCATGTTGTTTAATCTCCATGTATTTGTGGTTCTTCCTGATTTCTTTCTGCAGTTGATCTCTAGTTTCAAAGCATTATGATTAGAGAATATGGTTGGCATGATTTCAACCCTCTTATATTTGTTGAGGCTATCTCTGTGTCCCAATATGTGGTCAATTCTTGAGAATGTTCCACGTGCACTAGAGAAGAATGTATAAGCAGCTGTTTTGGGATAGAAGGCTCTGTAAATGTCAATAATATCCAGTTGGATTAATGTGTCATTTAAGAATGTTATTTCCTTACTGATTTTCTGTTTGGATGAGCTGTCCATATCCGACAGTGGGGTATTTAGGTCCCCTGCTACGATAATGTTTTGGTCTGTTTCTGCCTTTAGTTCTGTTAGTAATTGTTTTACATGTTTTGGGGCTCCCTGGTTGGGAGCATAGATATTAATAAGTGTTATATCATCTTGGTGCATGATTCCCTTTATCATTATGAAGTGTCCCTCAGTATCTTTCTTTATCTTTTTTATTTTGAAGTCTATTTTGTCTGATATTAGTACCGCTACTCCTGCTTTTCCCTGAATGCCATTTGCTTGAAGTATCATTTTCCACCCTTTCACTTTGAGTCTATATTTGTCTTTGGAGCTGAGATGTGTCTCCTGAAGGCAGCATATGGCTGGGTTTCATTTTCTGATCCATTCTGCAAACCTATGCCTTTTTATTGGTGAGTTCAATCCATTTACAATTAGGGTGATTATTGAAATATGAGGTTTTCTTATAGTCATTTTATCTTTTGCTTTCTGGTAGCTTGGTGTTTCCATTGCTTCCTTGTCCTTGTGCTTCTGTTTTCTTTATTTTGTTTGGCTTTCGTGGGTTTTCCCTTGGTCCTTCTTGTTTTATGTTATATATAATGGTTCTGAATCTTTGGCGTGTGGTTACATTATGAATATGTAAAGGATAGTTATATAGATACAGTCGTCCATTTTCTTCTGCACGTGCCTTATTTCCATTCCCCTTCGCAAATTTGGATCTTTGAATCCCCCCCTTTTCAGTCATTCTTATCTCAATTTGTTTCTATGTATGCTGAACGTTCATTACTATCTTGTTATAACAATTCTCTTCTTATTAAAGCTTATAATGCCCTGTTCTTAGTAAGGGTTGCACTCCTCTGCTTCTATTTGCCTGATAGTCACTTTACTCCTAATTTTTTTTCTTTTGTCATTTTGTTTTCGGTGAACTGACTCCTTTCAGTATTTCCTGTAGTGCAGGCCTCATAGTGGAGAATTCCCTCAATTTTTGTTTGTCTGGAAGTCTTATCTTCATATATTAAGGAGAGCTTAGCTGGATACATCATTCTAGGCTGGTAGTTCCTTGCACTTAATAGTTTAAATATTTCACTCCATTCCTTTCTGGCTTGTAAGGTTTGCACTGAGAAGTCCACGGATAATCTAATGGGTTTATCTTTATAAGTTTCCATTTTTTTTTCTTCCTGGCTGCCTTGAGAATTCTGTCTTTGTTGCTGATTTTTGATAATTTTAATACAGTGTGTTTTGGTGAAGGCCTATTTGGGGTGAGATAATTGGGTGTTCTGTTGACTCCTTGAATTCCAAGCTCTAGCTCATTCCTCAGATTTGGGAAATTCTTGTCAACTATTTGTTTGAAAATGCCTTCTAATCCTTGTTCCTTTACCTTGCCTTCAGTAATGCCCATTATTTTTATGTTTCCTCTCCTGATGGTATCAGCTAGTTCTTGAATTTCTCTTTCATTATTTTTCATTCTTTGGTTTCTCTCCTCTTCCTTCTGATTTATTTCTAGACTTCTGTCTTCGATATCACTGATCCTTTCCTCCATTTGGTCGATAATATTTCCCAAGATTACTATTTCACTTTTCAACACTTGCAGTGTGTTCTTCATCTCCAGAAGTTCTATTTGGTTCTTTTTGAGGGTTTCAATCTCTATGCTCTGCTCTTCTAGTTGTTTTTTCAATTCCTGAAATTGTTGATTTGAGTTGTTTTGGATCTCACTGAGTTTTTTCAGAAGCACCGGACTGAATTCTGTCATTTAAGTCACATATTTCTATGTCTGTAAGCTTATTTTCTGGAGATTTTTCTCTTTCTTTCTGAGATGACTTGTCATCTTGGTTGTTCATGGTGTTTAATGGACTATTTCTCTGCCTAGGCATTAATGGAAGTGTATTCTGCTGTTTTTCCAGAAAGAAGATTTATTATACAAAGGTCTCTCTTTAGTCTGTTGCAAAGAAGGAACTTTTCTTTTGGTTTCCAGTAGGTGGTGTCTAAACCTCTTGGATTCCTGCTTTATATAAAGTCTTAATAATGCTTTTTAAATTTTCTTGTAGATATTTAATCACGCTCGCTACCCTCAGCTTCAGTCCTTGTCAGTGTCAGCGACAGTCTCGGCAGCGTTTGCTCCGTGGTGATCGGTCTCGGAGGTATGGGGCGAGGGGCCCTCTGGGTTGGGGATTAGGGGCTGTGGCTCAGCCTCGGCTTTGCAACCGGGGCTGGCAAAAATCAGCTGTTGTTCCTCTGCGGTCCCGTCCCACTCCTCTGCTTTCTGCCCTGATGACTGGGCTGTGCAGCCGCAGCTATCCCAGGCAGGAATGTTCAGGGAACTCGCTGCTCCTTCACCCCTCCTCCTCCTCCTGCAAGGAGCTCCATAGGCTGCGGGAGGTAGCTTCTTTATTACTCCCAGACCACTGCCCAACACCCCAGGCTCTGACCTGTGGTAGTTCTTACGCACAGATCCCATGCTCAGACGTGCTGGTGTGCAGTTTGGGTGTTTTTTGTTGAGTTTTACATATTCAGCTTACTGTTGTTTCAAGGGGAGAGATCTGGGGACATCTCTCACTCCGCCATGTTTCCTGAACCGCCTCAATTTAATTTTTTCAATATTCATTTTCGTAGTTCCTATTTGTATATTATTTTTTCTTGGTTGCTTTTGAAAAATCATCATGTTTACAGATTGACAGGCCAGTCACATCAGAATCCTGTTAACTATTATCATTTGCATATTGATTTGAGTTCTAGGATTTATGTATTATTTTCCCTTTTTGGACTTCAATGAGCCATTCTGAACCACTGATCCAACCACTGATGAAAAGTCAAATTTAGTATATGTAAATATTAACATGTAAATGAGACAAAAATACATTTGCAGGTAATTAAACACTTTGAATTGAATGTTAGCTGAGAAGTAACCAAGACTGACCTTATAGCGTATGCTCAGTATTTAATACTCTTTATCACCATGACATATTAAAAAAATCTAACCAGTGTTTAAAAATTTTTTAAAGTCTGATCACCCCCACAGGAAAGAGAACCCAACACTGTGTTTCTAAAGCCCACCAAAGGGAGGTGACATCCAATTGCCCAGGGAAAGAAGAAGGTGCAGAAGGAAGGGAGATGCTGGGTTAGGGTACATTAGAAGGCACAAACCCCGAAGACACCAAGGGTTTGGAGGATCCGAAAAGAAGGGGAAGCCAGCAGCTTGAGCCTGCACAGTATTTCCTAGGGGTGGTAGTACCTCTCTGGGAAAGCTCAGGGATACCAGCGGACTAAACATAGGAGTTGAAGCCTCTGGAGCCCTGGCGAAAGACCCCTGTGCCCAGCTTTGCACAGAAGCAGGACCTGTATGCCTTTAAAGGACTCCCAGGCTTGGACATGAAGCACATCACAGATACGACCAGTATGGTAAAGCTGAGAGTGCACCTGCCTAAATTCTCGAAGCCTTCACCCAAGCTGGTGTGTACACGTGGTGGCGGTGTGTGTGTGTGTGTATGTGTGTGTAGGGGAGTAGTACGAGACAGAGTCAATCAAATTTAGGCAATTAAGGAAGGTGCCATTTCTTACACCCAAAGTTTGAGATAAAATGTATACTTGCTACAAACCTATTATTAAGAATACAATAGGATATCTGTAAAAATATCAATTGATCTTACATTCTACATTTCCTCTAAAACTATCAACTGCTAATAGACCCAATAGTTTTCCGACCACAGACCACGAGGGTTCCATGAACTTTATTTTACAGAAGTGTGTACTCGATCTTAAATAACACGAAGGCAGAGATCTTTTGGCACCTATCAGATAGTAAGCATACAACAAAAATATGTTGAACTGAACTGATGTTGTTTGATTATTGTTGAGTTTATGTCTTCAGAATTATAACATACTATGAAAATCTCACATCCCTGGGGCTACCAGAGGTTCATCATTCTTTGATACTATAACATAAAATCCATAAGACTTGACAGTTACACGTATTTGCTTTTGATGATGATGTGAATTATATTAAATGAGAATTTAAAGGAAAATAATTTGTTCCCATGTAACTATTGCTTTCTGCCTACCTGCTTCTCTCCCTCCTCCCTTTAAAAAACTTTTGCCTGTGGAAGTTTACAAACTTGAGAAGACCTCATTTCACTTCAAAGCAGAAGGATCTCATAAATATTGAAAAGCCAATATCCATAAAACCAAACCTATACGTGTGAAAGTTCTGCCAAAGTCCCTCTATATGAAATTTTCTGGTGTTCCCAAGGGGTGACTGTGTGGACAGTGACATCCCAGAGGGTAAAGGAGAAGGAAGCCTACCAGGCCCTTCTTGAACTGCTAGTCCACTGCCAGAAGGCTGCATAGGAGTCCTCCAGCGTAGGCCTCCCAGCCCTCATTATCATAGCCCCCAATGTTTGGGGGACATGGCAGTGCATAGAAAAGAAAAGAAACTCCCCCCCAAAATTCACCAAAAATCTTAATTAACTAAAATCCAAATAAGCAGAATACTCAGACAAACCTTATTTTGCTATCTCAGTATTTCTAATCTCATTGCTATCTCTTTTAGAAGATGTTAGACTGAGCATTTGTTTTTAAACAAATAAAACAAAAACTTCCTAAATATGGCTTAGGAGAGCCAACTTTGGCTCAGAACTCCTATACCTTTAGAGTTTTACAGTAAGAACTGACCTACAGAAATTCATTAATTAGTGAATGGCTTTTCGATCAAGTTCTAGGAACATCTGTGATCACAGACCACTAGAAAAATGTTTCAATTATCAAAGACAGATTAAAGCTAAATTTTATCTACTCTACTTACGAAGGCAGAAAGTTCACATATCACTATAGAAAGATAAACAGAAACTGAAAGGGCTTTCTGAATTTATTCTGATCAATAAAAATATTGAACTAATCAAAACATAAACCTCATAGAACATTCTAATTAATAGAGGCTGATCAAAATGACACCATTATTTTTAAAAAGTTAACTTTTTTTTTTTTTAACATTGAAGAAAAATGATAACAGAAATCTGGTTAAGTATATACTTTACTAAAGGAACACTTTAAAATATTTCACTTTTTGGTATAACAATTAAAACGCATAAAACGTAATGTCCCAAAGGGAGAAAAATCTTAAAATGTTTCCTTTCTTGTTGTTGCCCATTTGCTTACTATGAATGAAGCATCTGAAAAGAACAGATACCATTGGCTTTCAAAAGTCCCAGATTTTTGGATACATTTTATAAGTTATATGAAATTCTAATTTTGGAGGGGTGTCAAGAACAGCAGTGCAATAAAACAGAAATCAGTAAAAGGCTAGACTAGATTAAAAAATAGCCAATACGAATGTGAAAATGAGGTAAGAATACACATATACACATGCTGCTATATTTTGTATTTGACAAGTCACTCATTTATTTTCCAGCTACATTATTGCTCTCAAGATCTATTTTGATATTTATTGTATGAGTTAATAAAAATGAGCAATAAAAAGAACTGCATTCAACCACAAGCCATCGGTAACCCGTTAAAGCACAAAATAACTTAGTAATAAAAAGTTCTTATCAGAACACACTGAGAATTTCAACTAGTCTTTTAATTTACTTATATAATCTTAAAGTTGACACGAAGTTAACTGCTCTCTACTTTTAATTTATTTTATTTAATGACTATTTTTTATTATTTTTTTAGGGATAAACCAGAGAATATGGAAAAGTATTACCAGCACTATAATTCTGAGTTCTTGATATCAACACGTAAAACAACTGTGAGAGAGAACCTGCTACTGTGGTTTCTGAACTGTCATTAGAGTCCTCCATTCTGCACCTGTCCAAAGTTGCTGCCGTGTGTGGAGTCCCTGGTTCCAGTAAGAGCTCAGTACAAAGGCCTAGGCACATGCTTCCATATTCAGTGGTACTTTTATATTCATATTGAGATAATAAGAATCTTCATCTGCATGCTTCCCCAGTGAATACGACCCATACCTCCAGGCTGTGCAGAGCCCGGACACGTGAAGGGCACAGTTCCAAGGGCAATGTGCTGCAGCAGCCCTGAAGGAGAGGTGACTTATTGCGGCTCAGGCAGACAGCACTAATACCAGGTCTTTCCAGAGAGAGGTACGACTGGGGCTCTAACTCTCTAAGGGCTGGTTGGGGCAGAGCCTAGGTAATCTCAATGAATTAGAGTATCCTTCCTCCCAACGCCGGGCCCACAGCGACTGCAAACTTGTCACAGACTAGCAGTCCATTTATCTGCCACAGCCCGCCAAATCCTACTGATCCTCTGAGCCTCTGCGGTAGGCTTTTCAGACCCTGAATCTTATTTAACGTTCATATGAAAACACAACTGATACTTGCTGAGCCCATAAAAGTATTGTTGAAAATTAATGCCCTGTTCAAATAAAAACATACAGAAAAGTATTTATTCTCTAGTGAGGCCATTTGGGAAGGAAAACAATATACCCATGAGCAAGGTTCTATTCCAGGCACTGTGGTGACAGGGGTATGGTCCCCTAAAAGGTAGGGCTTTGTTATGAGAGTTATTGGCCTGGCAGGCAGAGCCCTTGTAGATGTCTGTGTGTCTGACATCCTCCTTTTGTTAGGAAAGGTATTAGAGGGGTTAAGGATATTTATTTGATTTTGTCTCCAAAGCCAGGTAGATAGCTCTCAAATATGTGCCACCAATCACATATCAAGTGAGTTGAAGCAGTGATTACCATGCCTATTGTTACATATATTTTTAAAAATGTCTCTCAGTTTATAGCCTTCAAAGTTAACAAAACAAAATCAAGCACATTCTTCCCATTATCTACTATATTTTCATTGTTCAATAAAGGATAACGCAAAACAGGAAACACTATAACATCATGACATATCCTTATATGCTGCTGCCTGGAGTATTCAAATTTTAAAATCTATTAATGAGAACAATACTTCAAATGTACAATTTAGTACATGAATGTGTTTGGGTCTCCATAACTTGTAGTTATGGCATTGAGAAAAATTAGATATGGTGGTCCTAAGACCTCTCCAGTCATTAGAGAGGACATATGTAATGCCTGGTGACTTCTGTTAATAGACTAAAACTGCGCTTCCTATAAAAGCATAGAGTGCATTTGGGAATCAGTCTGACATGGTTAGAAAATGGCACTGAGGAGGTTTTGGAGGGAATGCTAAAGGTGGCTGTAAATCCTGACTGCTTGATACAATGGGCAAGTGTCTTCACTCTCTGTGGGCCAGTCCCAGAGACCTGGCAGAGGTGATCCGAGGCTCCTCATGGCCTGGTGAACCTGCTGACAAACTGCCCAAATTCCACTTAGGGCAGGGAATGTTGTTTAAAGACCCTGGTCCTAAAGACTCCCGTAACACACGGGACCACTGAGGAAACTCCACATGTCCTCATATCTCAGAAGGGTTTCCTAAGCTCCTGAAGCTTTCTTAGTAAATAAGGTATTTCTGAAATAAGTGTTCTCGCCCATGGCGTTTTATCTTCCTTCTCTCGTTCCCCCATGGCATGGCTTGAGAGAATCACACATTATTATTTGGCTTTCACCTCTGCTCTCTATTTCAATCCAGACTCCCCTGAAGCCAGTTTTCTGCATTCAGAATTTTAACTAAAGAGTGTGACACATATCTATTGTTAAAAGATTCAAATAACATTGGATGATTTTTTTTTTAATTAAAAACGTACGTGTTGCTTTTAAGTTGAGGATTTAGCTCGGTATTCTTTTTAGACTTCTCACTTCACACCAAACCAAAGCCAGTTCAGAAGCCTCCAATGTCACTCAACTAAACCTCACCCTGAAATTAGATATTTGAAGTCTGCAAATGAATGTAAAACAGGTTCTTTGTGAACACAGTATTATAATAATGACCTGAAACCACTTCAAAGACAAATTATCAATTTTAGTTGTATCTTATGATTTTGTCTTTGTTTATTGAAAGCAATACCTATTTCCCAAGTGAATAATGAGCAATGTCCTAGGAATATACTCTTTTCTATCACGTTATCAAGAAGTGGAGAGAGTACTGCACTGGGTACTTCATAAATATTTTTCTAATTAATTAATAAATTAGCTGAACCCAAATCTCTCATTTGTAAAATGGAGTTAGACATCTTTTCATCTCCAAAGTTTTACACAATGCTGGTTTAGGATTCCCTTCAGTGGGGAATGTGACTCCATCTTGGCTGGAAATTTAAGTACTTCTCAAAAAATGCTTTTAATTCCACTCTCAGACCCTTAAACACCCTCTAATTCTCCATTCACCAGTATGTTTCCTTTACCTCTCATATAACTCAATTTTAAAATAATCCAAAATTCATTCTAATTAATCGATAGTTCAGCTATTAATCTGCTCTCTTTGCTTAGACATAATCTTTATAATTGTTATCTGTGCCTAAATATAACCCATTAAAAATAAAGCACATGTGAAATTTCTATTTTTTCTTTGAGTTTATTGATATTTTCCAAATTTGACAATGAATTTATCACTTTGGTAAGTAGAAAAAGAAAGATATTAAAATACAGTGGAATTGGATAACATCTCAGAAAGTGTCTTTCTTTCCACAACCCTCTACTCTCATTTCTTTATCCTGTTCTTAGTAGGCTGAAAAATTCATCCAGCCAGAGAGAGTCATTTGCTAAGAGATTCTAGTCAGTTTTGCTACAATTTTTATTATCTTTATCGTTTATTAAGTTGTTGATATCTCTTCTCTAGGGCTGGGTAAGTTCTATCAGCATGGGATGATCCAGTTATAAAGGCTGCTTCTTGCAGACCAGGCTCTAATTAATAAGTGTTTTCCACACTGGATTTAAAAATTTATTGTTTTATTAAAAAATATATGTTCATAATAAAGTTTTAAGTTGCGCAGAATGGGATATGAACGGAAGAGTAGAAAATATGCCCAACTGCAGTCCCTGTTGTAGAGATAACAATGATCAACTTTTAAAATCTCTGCCAATCCAAAAGCTAAAAAAGATAACCTGCAGTTATTAATTCATACTTCTCTAATCCTGAGAGGGGCTGAGCACCAAGTCTTATGTTTACTAGCAGTCTGTAGCTCTCACTCTCACTGATTGATAAGAGCTCTATGTTATATTAAGAAAATTGGTCTTTTATCACAGCACAGAAAACCTTCTTCCCCACTCCCTTTGTTTGTTAAATGTCTTTGATCCAATTTTTTGGTTCATTTTTTTGAGCAGAAGCTTTAAATTATATTGTGAATAAATTTATCACTCTTTTCCTTTATGGCTTCTGAGTTTCCTGTTACGTTTATTTTTCCAAGAAAAGAAGAACTGCTTCTAATTTAATCTCTATAAACTGCTAAAAGTAGTCAGAGAGGCTGGCTCCATTACTTACATATCGTGTGACCTTCTACAAGTTACTCATTCTCCTAGAATTTCAATTTCCTCATTGGTAAAATTGGAATAATAAAAGCTACCTCCAAGGATTATTGTGAAGACCAATAAAATAATGCAGTTATGACTCAGTGCACAGCACATGGGAAGTGTTCAATAAATGGAAGCTTGCTTCCCCTCGATTTTAGACATCATCACCACTTACCAGCTCCAGCGAATGAGTAACAGACCTGTGGTGAATTCACATTTCCCTGGGAGGCAGAAATAGGACTGGGGATCACAGCACACTGCCCGTGGGCCCAGGACCTGGATGGCTAAGGTACCACCACAAATGCCTAGTTGTTTCATTTCCCATGAAGCAGGATAAATTCTTAGCACAGTTCTTATAGACTTTTGGGATCTAAGAGATTTTTTTTTTTATTTATTTTTTTTATCATTTTGGGATTAGAGCTCACCAAAAAGGCTCAGGACAAATGCCAGTGTTAGCTCCATGGGCACATAGCTTTTGGATAAGCGTAATGTCTTTACTTTAACTCTGAGAGAGCGAAGGGAAGAAACTGCGCCAGAGCAAAGAACGGAATTGAAACAAGAAATTAAAAATATAAAAACTTTGAAGGCATCTCTCATAGTCCTCTTTTGTTAAATGAGGATTCAGAAGCACTACACACACTGGTAATCTACAATAAGAAGCGAAACATTTATGTACATCTATCTAATTGAAGGTATATGCTGTGTATTCATATCAGTCTCTCATCTGATTTTATTTATCATGGCTAAATAGATCAAAAAAAATTTTTTTTAAATTTCTTCAAAGAACTCATTTATTTCAAAAACGTCTTACTTTAACAGTATGGAGTCAAATCTTAAGCAATTTTTAGATGAAGGAATCTACTTTTCCCATACATTCTAATCACAGTAACATTACCACTACTGAAGAAAAAAGGTTGTCTAGATCTAAGGTGTCATGATGTAATCGTTCAGAGTGGTCGTAGCTCTTTTATTTTTTTTTGATTAAATTTTAAGTATCTAGAAAATACTCATATTGGTTATCCACTGTTAACTTAGCACTTGGCTTAGCATACACTGATCTTAGTACCTGCAAGAAAAACTGTAAGAATAGTTGTATTCTCATAAACACATTGTCAGATGTGTTTTAGCCAGAGAACTCAGCTCATTCATAACCATGGAACCCTCCATATGGAGCATGGCACAATCTTCTCGAATATGACAGCAATGATATATTCATTCCTACATGCTCTTCCTCTGATATGACATCGACAATTCTCTTTTTGAGAGGTGTGGGCTATGTCCTCTCCCCTTGCAAATAGATCGGTGTTTACTGACTGTTCAAATCTCCGCCGCCGTCTACTGGTAGACTTGTGAGTGAAGATGCCTCACTCAGCCCCAGCATCAAGCCATCCCCAGTCCTTGTGCCTTCCCAGACAAGACACAAAGAGACAGGATGCCTGAGCATAATACAGTCAGCGTTTTATGTCACAAAGTTTTGGGGACAGTTTGTTACATAGAAATAGATAACTAGATTTTTACTCTAGGCTTACTTGAAAACAGGCCATCTTACGACCGCTAAGGATAAATCGTTCCCCAAAGCACTACAAAACTTCTGCAGGAACAATGTGAACAGATTAGCCGCCTTGCCCATTAATATCCTGCTAAACAGCCACACGTTGGGAAGTAGTCGTTCATCTCTTATTCCCTACCTAAATGCCAAATGATGACTTCCCCATAAATCATCAGGCTGCTCAAATATTAGTGGCAAAGGGGTGAATCTGGTGAGGGTGTTCAAAAAGAAAATAAAATATTTAGATCACCTTGCAAGTTGTTCTTCAGATGCTGCATTTTTCTCTTTTATCAGTTCCAGCTGACAAGGTTTGACAGTTGTCTCTATGGCTGTTTAAGCTTAGAACCATTTATCCTGAGAACATTAAAGATAAATGCCAGACTGGATTTTTTACTTGTAAAAGTAAACTAATAGGATGTTACTGTGTCCGAAGAGGACGATAACATTAGTATCATTAACATTTATTTCATAAAATGGGTGAAATATAAATACTATATCTCTTGAATAGTATCTAAACTAAAACTCTGGAAGGGGAACAGAAAATATAGTATACCACTTGGTAGATATTAACTTGACTCTATAAGGATCTTCATTTCTGGGGCAAAAAAGGGAGGTGAGTGGGAGTAAGAGCTAGAGGATTACCCCTAAAGCCTGGGACGGTTGGCAGTAATCTGGTCGGGCTGGTGACAGTACCACTGATTTGACCTTTATACGTGTTCTAAACATCTGGACCAACATAAAGGTATGAATGTTAACAGACACATGCATATCATATCTCACATGTTCACATGCGATAATTTTAATATATTAGTATACATGTATTTTCATGTGAGCACCTATTACAGAAAATTTTCTTGGGTACATTATAAAAATAATTTAGCATGCTATTTAGCAGTAAATAGATTTTAAACTTTCTAAGCATTAAGCATTAAATTTTTAAACCTGTTAGCATCTGCATGTATATTTTACTTCCATCTAGGTATTAAAAAATCTCATTATCAAAGTAAATTCTGAACACGACTTTCCAATGCCTAGCTCTGGGTGTGGTGCATTCAGGGCCTAGCCAGTGATTTCTAATACAAAAGAGGCCAAAATAGTTTCCATGGCTTGCTAAAGGATATGTCAGTGGCTAGCTATTATTTTAAAAGCTAAAGTTGAGATGAATTTTAAACAGTATAAAAAGTTCATGGAAACAAAGACTGGTATCACCGAAAATACTGAACCTACATGACTTCTGCAGACTGAGCACCTACTAGCCTGGTGGTGCAGGAGAAACAGATCAATCTCCTTGTCCATCAGTCTTCATTAGGTGTGCCTTTGGGTACTATAAATTCAGCCCAGGTGTCATTTTCACTATTTTATGTGGGAATCCTGAGGTAGCAGAAAATGATCTGAATATTTACCAAGTGGCATTGTGGGAATTGTATTTTAAAGTTCTTCAATCTAAATAATACTCATTTAAAATTACAGTCTCCATTCTTCTGGTTAGGTTAAGAAGGTTTTTTTCACCTGAAAATATGGGAAAGTGTTGTCCAAGCAACTAGACTTGAACAGAAAGTAAGAAACCCACTATGAGTCTCTTCCAGGAAGCCTTTGAACGTGGCCTCACTCTGGTCCTAGGCACGACCTGCAGAGCCCAGTTCAAGGGAGGGTGCATGCGTGCTCTTCTTGCCCCCGTGTCCAGTCCCTCAGCTGAAGCCTCAGACACTTTACTCACTATAGATAAAATGTAAAATGCCTTCTCCAATCCAGGGAGTCTCTCCAGCTTAAACTGCCCCCAAAGCGAAATTCCTCCTATTCTCCGCATAACAGAGTCATATAGGCTAGCAGAAATGTCATTCTTTACCCAGCACTCACACATCAAGGTCAGTCACATTTGGATTAAAGCTACCCCATTATATTAGTGATTTCCAGGATGTCGCAAAGAGGCCTATTTACCTCAATCGTTATAATTTGAGCTTGTTTGAAGGGTTAGAAAGCACAGTTTTGAAGCCAGACATTCCATCTATTAACCCAAATTGGTTCAATACTTCGGTCTGAGGAAAAGAGAGGGCAAGGTGTACAGGGAACCAAGGGGGAAATCTCAGCGCCTGTACCTGGCTCATGAATAATGAATCTTTTTTTGCAAAAGCAATTATATATAGGAGGGGGAAAAATTCCCTGAAATGGCAGAAATTAAGAAACTGTTGATTGGTTTTGTCCCCAAACAACAAGCCCACATCCCTCTGCTTTCAGCCTGCTTTCTGGGTGGATCTGCCTCCTTCCTTGGCTGCCTGCGAGGGGCCTCCTTAGCTAGCCTGCTCCCAGCCTCCACGTGGCCATGCTGCACACCTCCATGCACACATGCGTCTTGAGGTGAGCTTCTCTTACTGTTATGAGCCTCCATGAATTCCATAGTGCTTTGGGTGAAGAACTGTGAGTTTCTTCAAGAATTTATAAAACAAAGTTGTTCTCTGGCTCCACTTAAATTTTTAAAAATTGCTATGGAGAAAGGCGTATTTTTCCCTTGCTGGTGAGCTGGCAATCTGAATGTCTTTAGAAGTTTAAATAGAGTACGAAGAGTCAAAGAAACAGGTCTTAATAGAGTCCTTTCACAGATATAATGTAATTAGGCTCCTGTTAGCAAGAAAAACATCTAATGGTTTAGATTAGCTCCCTAAATTGTCCTTTAAAAATCCATTCTACCTCTCCACTCAACCTATAAGATGTCTCCTTTAGGTGACAGGTACTGGGACTTTTCAAGATGGTATTTAAGAGAGAGAAAAGGAAGAAGTTCTCTGACTAGAACTATTAGGCAGCGCTTGGAGGGGAGAAGTTAGCTTCTTGCTGTGGCTTCTCATTTATATGGCTGGCTTACTCTAGGGTAAGGCTGATAGAAATGTCTTCCAGAAACAAAGTACAGCATGTGCTAACACAGGAGGTCAGTCACAATGAAAACAAACCAACCACCTCAGTTGGCAAGAATCCTCAGAGAATGAAACAGATTTAATTTGCTGGATACTCAAAGATTCATCAGAATAGGCTTTTGTTTGACTCTTGAAGGGGTTCTTGCTAAACCATTTGTCTTGAGTACTAGAGCCCGGTGCTTGCTGAGTATGTGATAGGTATGCAGCGAATGCTGGCTGAGGGGCTAGGGATGAACCGGTGACCTCTATTAATAGAGCCAGCACATCAGGGGTGATCCTCTGGTAACCTGGCCTTTCACATACGCTCCAGGTCTTGACTCTAAAAAGGAATGCTCATTTAAAGGAGTGCAGGTAGCAATGATGACAGCATTATATATCTGTATTCAACATTAAATGGTTTGTAAAACTCTAAAAGGCAGGCCAGGCAGATATACAGGAAAGTGCAACTCTGAGAGGCAAAATGATGTGCCCTAGATGAAACTGCTATTTTGAAGCAAAGATGGACTAGACGAGTTTCCCAGTTCCTAGGCTGAAGGTCTCACCACTGTCCCATGAAACCCTTTTCCTGCCTTGAAGCTATAATCGTGGAATTCTGGGAATTAGCAGCAGCTTCCAGACTGACTTAGCACATTCAGGTCAGATCTAGGTAATTTTTTTCATCAAGAAATAATAAAACCTACCCCTTCTCATTCCCAGAAAATGTCATCACTATTCACCTGGTGATTCAGTCCCAAACGCAGGAACTATCTTTGCTTTCTGACTCTTCCTCACGCCCCATGTCAGCACATCCTACACATTCGGCCTTCAGCAGACCCTGACTCCATGCCGATGCCTACCCTCCCAAGCCGAGACACCTTCACCTTTCATCTGGACTGCTGAACCTCTGGATGGTCCTCCATTTCTCCTCCTTTCTGACAGTCCATTCTCTTACTGATAAGTAGTAAATATGCTCACACTCCTTAAAACTTGCCATCACACTTAGAATGGTACCCTTATTGTGGCCCACAAGCTCTATATTTCTTGGTCCCCACTCACTTCTCTAAAATAATTTCATCTCACACACACATTACCAAACTTGTTCCTTCCATGTATGTGCCTTTGCACACTCTATTTCCTCTACATCCCCCAGACTTTGCATAATTGCTCCTTCACTTTCCTGCTTTCTCAGTGTGGGGTCTTCCCTGACTCACCTTAAAATAAGCTACTGCTTTTCCACTTTACTCTATCACTGTACTCTACTTTTCTTCATTGCAGGTATCACTACTTGAAGTCACGCTGCCAATGAACTCGTTTAGTGTCTGTCCTTCCTAATAGCCTGGAAACCCCATGAGGTTCCTGTGTAGCGCACACACCTGAACAGAACCTGGTACACAGCAGGACTCAGTATCTGTTCAGTGCGTGCATGGAAGAGTAACATGTAATGAAGGGGGAGAAAAGTTACATCTGGTTCACTGAGGACTAAATAGACATATTAGAGTCTGGCAGAGTAGCTTTTACATAAATCTAGTGTAGAAAAAGAAGGTATATTAAGAGTCCCTTTTAGATAGAGTCGACATTTCCCATCTTTGAAGATGAATTCCATGACCTTACATTTCTTTAGAATTTAATATATTACACAACTACATTCAACAAACAAATGAGCCTAGTACAGTGTCTGGCATATGGTGAGTGCTTGATAAACATTTATTGCTGAGTTTAAAGAAATATTTTTATCGCTTGCCATCAAATTAATAATTTTCATTTTTTCATGCTTCCTCTGTTTGCTTTCAATACATGTATATATTTTTACATCCTTGTAACCATATATACACATTAATTTGTTCTGCTGTTCTTTTATAACATTTTCTGATTTTGCACTCTAGTGTGTGTAATTTTTAATGGCTATGTAATATTCCATCAAGGTGATATACCATAATTTACTCCTCCAGTCTTTCTTTGGGGGCATTTGGTTACCAAAAGTTCACTGAAAGTAAAAACACCACATAACTTGAGGTAGTATTGGAGGTGTCCTTTTTGCAGAACACACTTAAACTGCAGGATGGTCACTGGCCAGCCTTATTTCCAGCTTTTCATAGCATCAGTTTATTAGAGTGAACTGTAGGTTGTTGTCAGAAAACTCAAATCATTTCACAAATTATTTATGAAAGAATAACTTCAAACACTGACCAAATGTAGCCAGCCTCAGAAAACAGCATCTGAAGCGGGAGGGAGGAAGAAAGCCAGAGGAGGAAGAGGTGGAGAAACGGCAGCTGCAAGGGAGCTGAAAAGACTTTATAAAGGCACCTGTCAGAGCCCATTTTATTCTTCGATTTCTTGGGAAAACAGTTAGTTTGTTAGCAGATGGATCAGCCAAAGTCAGAGAGGGGAGAAAGGGCTTGTATATCCTGGGGATTTTCCCATCTTGCATTGTAAAATGCTTGATAATCTGCTGTAAAGTCTTCTTTTTTTCCCTCTATATATCTCTTCCCTTTTCACTCACTGGAAATAATTTGGGAGATATGAGAAAGTAAAAAGAAGAAAATAAAAGTCACCTCTAGTCCTATGAGAAACATTGTTACAACTGTATTTGTTCCATTCGTCCATTCTCCTTTATAAATATGCATTTATAAAATTAGAAGTAGAATACATATTCTTCTCTTTACCCTTTAATCTTATTGTTATGTTGTGAACCATTTTTTCAATGTCTAACAATTCTTTTAAATGTTTTAAATATATACAAAACAGTTCACTGTTCAGAGAATAAAGCTTAAATATTTCTTGATGGGTAACACTTAGGTCATTTCCAAATTTTCATTTTTATAAAGAATAATATAGAAGTCTTTGAACTCTTCTCAGATAAACCTCTTAGCACAGATTTTTAAAAGCAGAATTACTGGATTAGAAGTATGGACACTTTTACTTATACAGCCAAAATATACCTTGGAGCTTTATACTCAAACCAGCCTTATATGAGAAGAGTCAGGTCACTACTTTCTTATCAAAAGATATATTATTGTTTTTATATTTTTAACTGTGGATGAAAAAAATCATTAAATTATATTTCTCTGATTACTGATGATTTTAAACTTTCAAAATTTGTTTCCTGGCTATGTATTTAGAGAAACTGTTTACTGAACTGTTTTTCTACTGAACTGTTCATTTTTCTATTAGAAGAAGAAAGTTTTTTCACTGATTGTTTGTGCTGACATTTACTTTGTAAAAGCCAAAAAAAAATTATGTAGTTTAAATGCAACTTTGCCAAAAACAAACAAACAAACAAACAAACAAACAAAACCTGCATGGAAACACAACTAGAAGGAAATGACACCAAAACTAATGACACGTTATAGATTAGATGGTGGACCTATGAGTACCTGCTGAATTTTCTAGAAGCAGCGTAATAAAAAGCTAACAATAGATCATCTTCCACGTAATTTGCTTGTGATGATGATGGCAGGAAAGAGGATAGATGTGTGTAAGCTAGAGAGCAGCTGTGTAAAAAATACAGAAAGGACTGTTTTTCTTTATAAATTCCAGTTTAACATAATCCTCATTTAACATTTTCCCTAGGTTCATCTTTATTGTTGATAGAAACACCTACCAGATGTCCTTTTCTATCTGACCCTGTGGATAAACAATGACAGGTGATATCTAGACAAACTGGTGGACTGGATGACTTTGCACAATCTGTGGCTACTTTTACTATCAGTGTTAGCTACAGTCCTGCTTATGTGTCTCCCATTGGAAGGGCACCTTTACTCAAGGCCATAGACTGAAATACAGCTTTGTCCACACAATGGCCAAGCACAACACAAGTGCTCTAATTAGAAACACCACACAGCTGTTTCTAATGACCTCACTGAGTCTCAGTATCAGAGCTGCACTGTAATGGTAGCCACTGGAGCTTGTTGAAATCAGATTTTCATTATGTAGAAGAAAGAAAGAATTGCTATTAATATATACTTGAATGAAGCTATTTCCACATAGGGCTAGAGAAGAAAATTCAGCTTTAGAGGGAGAACAACTCTTTAGTTTGCAAAAACACTATAATGAATTTTATTTTATTTTTTTATTATGAAAAGTAAGGCCTTCAGGAATGAGAAATTTGAAACAGAGGAAGATTAATTGCTCCACATAGTTAACGAAAACAATATCACAGTAGAAGATTGTTATGAAGGAAACTGATTTGTCGGGGTTTGCTTTGGTCAGGCCAAAGAGATGACAATTTGGGAAAAACAGGCACTCAGGAGAAGCCAGGAAATGACAGAAGGTTTCCTCTAAAGAGATAGTTCCTTCCCTCAGCTATGAACAGAAAAGAGATGGCCAGTAAGCAATTAATTGTGACAAATCACTGATAAACTGTCACACCTGTGATGCAGAAATTTAGTTTTAGTTTCCTCTCCATTATTTCCAATCTTTTTGTTAACAATAATATTCATTTCAGGTATACAACATAATGATTTGATATTTGCAAAATGATCACCACAACAAATCGAGTTAACATCGTCACCAGAGTTACAGAATTTTTTTGTCATGATAACTTTTAAGATTTACTTTCTTAGCAGCTTTCACATATGCAATACCACAGTATTATTAACTGTAGTCAGTATGCTATACATTACTTAAGTCATATTTATATATTTATGTAGATGTTTTGCTACTCTACATAATTATTTTCTTTTTTGATTCCACATGTAAGAGAGATCATATGTTACTTGTCTTTCACTTACTTCATTTAGCACAATGCCCCGGAGGGCTATCTGTGTTGTAGCACATGGCAACATTTCCTTTTCTATGGCTGAGTATTCAATGTGTGTGTGTGTGTGTGTGTGTGTGTGTGTGGTGTGTGTGACAATTTCTTTATCCATTCATCCATCAATGGACACTTAATTTATTTCCATATCTTGGCTATTGTAAATAATGCTGCAATGAACATGGAGGAGCATATATCCCATTTTCTTCAGATAAATATCCAAAAGTGGAATTGCTGGATCATATGGTAGTTCTATTTTTAACTTTTTGAGAAACCTCCATACTGTTTTCCAAAGTGGTTGCACCAATTTACACTCCTACCAAGAGTGCACAAGGATTCCCTTTACTTCATATTCTGGCCAACACTTGTTATTTCTCTCTTCCTCCTCTCCCTCCCTCCTTTCCTTCCTTCCTTCTTCCTCCCTTCCTTCCTTCTTTTGATAATAGCCATTTTAACAGGTGTGAGGTGATATCTCATTGTGCTTTTGACTGCGTTTCCCTGGTGATTAATGATGCTGAGCATCTTTTTATGCACCTGTTGGTCATCTGCATGTCTTCTTTGGGAAAAGGTCTAGACATATCTTCTGCCCATTTTTAAGTGACTTTTTGCTATTGAGTTGTATGAATTCTTTATATATTTCAGATATTAGCCACTTATCATTTATATGATTTGCAAATATTTTCTCCCAATCAAAAGGCTATCTTTTCATTTTGTTGATGGCTTCTTTGCTGTGCAAAAATTTTTAGTATAATGTGGTCCCACTAATTTATTTTTGCTTTTGTTGCTTTTTCTTTTGATGTCAGATTAAAAAAATCATCACCAAGACTGATGGCAAGGAACTTCCTGCCTATGTTTTTTTCTAGGACTTTTATCATTTCGGGTCTTATGTGTAAGTCTTCAATCCATTTTGAGATTTTTTTTGTGTCTGTATGGTTTAAGATGGTGGTCCAGTTTCATTCTTTCACATGCGCCTGCCCTGTTTTCTCAATAACATTTGCTGAAGAGACTGTCTTTTCCCATTGCATATTGTTGGCTCATTTGTCATAAGTTAATTGACAATATATGCATGGGTTTATTTCTGGGTTCTCAATTATGTTCCATTGATCTATGTGTTTGCTTTTATGCCGATACTATACTGTTTTAATTACTATAGCTTTGTAATATAGTTCGAAATCAGGAAGTGTGATGCCTCCCGCTTTGTTTTTTCTCAAGATTGCTTTGGCTATTTGAGTTTTTTTGTGACTCTATACAAACTTTAGGATTATTTGTTTTATTTTTTTTTAAAAAATGACATTGGAATTTCAATAAGGATTGCATTAAATCTGTAGATTGCTTTGGGCAGTCTGGACATTTTAACAATATTGAGTCTTTCAATCCTGAGCATGAAATATCTTTCCATTTATTTGTGTCTTCCTCAATATTTTTACCTTGCAGTTTTCAATACACAGGTCTATCACCTCCTTGGTTAAATTTATTCCTAGGTATTTTATTTTTTTTTGATGCAATTGTAAATGGGATTGTTTCCTTAACTTCTCCCTCTGATAGTTTATTATTAGTGTATAGAAACCCAACTAATTTTTGTGTACTGATTTGTACCTTGCAACTTTACTGAATTTGTTTATTAGTTTTAATAATTTCTAGATGGAGTCTGTAGGGTTTTCCATATATAGTATCATGTAATCATCAAATAGTGATAGTTTTATTTCTTCCTTTCCAACTTGGATGCCTTTTATTTCTTTTTCTTCCCTAATTTCTCTGGGTGGACTTACGATACTATGTTGTGGCAATTGTTGGCATCCTTGTCTTATTTCTGATCTTAGAAGAAAGGCTTTCAGCTTTTCACTGTTGAGTATGATGTCAGCTGTAGGAAATGTCACAGGTGACCATTTTAACGTTGAGGTGCACTCTTTTACATCTGCTTTGCTGAGAGTCTTTATCATAAACAGATGTTGAATTTTGCAAATGCTTTTTCTGCATCTATTGAGATGACCATATCATTTCAAACTTTTACGAGTCATTGCACTGTTTCAGGTATTCTGGGGAACAAAAGGGGGTGAGGTGATCGATGTTGTGAAGAAGCCAACAATCTGTGGAATGTTGACAAGACAGTAGGGGTGATGGAGAAAGTGTCCAGAAATAAAAATTTAAAACTAGAGGAAAGAACGGACATAAATACCCCCACAAAATCTGTAAAAACATTCAATAGGGCATTCTGGTTAAGTAAGGTTTAATGTTTTCATGTGGATTTCATAGGAAAAGGTGAGAGAAAGCTCGTGACCCGAGGGTATACTTGGTAATACTTATATTCCAGAAGCCAGTGATCACTCATTTTGAGGACCTAGTTTTAATGTCTTGCAGACACAGTCTCTAAAGATATAGAGGGTATCACCCTTAAAAAAGCATAGCCTGAAGGAAATATTAGAAAGTAGAAGGCTTGCTTTGTTATCTCTTGTTTCTAGCTTTCAAGAGAAGGTCAGTTGCAGTATGTCATCTCTTTACCAGCAAAAAAATCTGAGACTATTTCCTAAGGCCTCTGGCAGGATGTAACTAGAACTTAGCTTACTATTCCAACCGCAAATCAATGTTTTTCAGACATTCCTTCTGATCCAAGGGGCATCACTTCTGGGTCAAGACAAGACTGCAGCTTAATCACTGGCATATCGGAGGGACAATGGACAAAAACTCAAGAAAACGCATGGCAGATATCTCTGAAATCTGTCATCTGACAGAATTTTTAGAAAAAGTCCTTGGAAAATCAAGAGAGTTCATTCTCAAAATGTGAAGAACGAGGGGCTGAAAATTGAAAATGAATTATTTATGATATTCTCTAATTCACAGACTTTAACAAGCACATATCAGGCTCTTTTCCTCCTAGCTTACATATCACTCAGCTAAGTAGCTCTTTCTTTGGCATTTCTAAAGGATGTAGGAATGAGATGTGTTTGAAGCTTCAGAGGTCTATAAGACAGGATAAATAATGCCAAAGCATCCCTCATGTTACGAAAGGTGGCTGGGTGTGAAATGAAGTGAATCTTCTCTCCCAGAAATTACTTATTTAGAGGCTACCTATACTAACATCTTAAGGCACAGAATTTATAACATAGATCGGGGTCCCCAATCCCTGAGCTGCAGGCCAGTACCAGTTTGTGGCCTGCTAGAAACAGAGCAGCACAGCGGGAGGTGAGCAGCAGGCTAGCAAGCAAAGCTTCATCTGTATTTGCAGCCGCTCCCCAGTGCTAGCATTACCGCCTCAGCTCCACCTCAGATCATAGGTGCATTAGATTCTCATAGGAGCACCAGTCTCTGGTGCCAAAAAGGTTGGGGACCAATGACATAGATTGTAAGTAAAGGTGTGTTTTTTCTGTTGTGAACTCAGTACCATCAAGGCCTAAAGGGCTGCCTTTGGCTGGCAATTACTCTCTTACAGAATGGCCCTCCATTGTGCTGGGAAAGCCTTCTCCTCAAGATACTAGTCTTGGCTTTTCTACATTCTTCAGCTCCTCTCCTCCAAAGGCTACAAAGGATGGTGACCTTCAGGAGTTGAAGGAAATGTTCTTTAAAACATGTGCATCTGTTAGGTCTATAAAATAGGGGTGTTTTTTGCTATAAAGTAATTTATCTGAAAACAGATCTCCAGAAAATTGGGTGGGGCGTGGTAAGGGGAGGAGATGTCAGAGACTAGAAATGGAAGTACATTTTAGAGACTATTTTATTGAGAAAAAGATTTTTGACACACAGTTTCTCAACTTTCATTCAATTTGTCTGAAAGTATATTTGTCAACTTCCCTCATGAAACGTTACTTATTGAGTGCCCCATTTCTACCACTGCCACCCAAAGTCTCAGTTTTGCTCAGCACAAAACCTTGGAGGCATCGAGGGACTGAGCAAGGTGGCGAAGATGACAGAGGCTTTGTACATCTCTTGCGACCACACCAGAGTCGTGACGGAATGACAGAGCAAACAGCAAGCAGAGTCACCTGGGGTCTAAATGAACAGAAGCCCTACACTATGGAAATAAGAAATCACCCTGCAATGGGAGGATTGGGTAGAGCTGCAAAACTGCCCGGTCCCATGCGGCTGAGTGAGACAGAGGCTATGGCAGCTGCAGCCAGCAGGTGTCCATGTTTCTCTTAAAGGGGTGGCAACCACGACTAAACTTTCACAGTGATGAACTTGCTCACTCTGAGCACCAGCTCCAGGTTGGCTGCTTGGAAGACACCAGGGGCATACAGGGGGACACCGAGTTGTTGAGCGTTGGAGCAGTGCTAGAGTTGAGGCTTTCTCCTAGGCAGAAGTGCTGGTGTTATCCCCTGTTCCTCTGTTGGGCTATACCCCACCCAGTGCCGCCATAGCTGAGACATTATCAAACTGGATAATAGAGATTGCTCTACCCAGAGGATTCCCTGAAACCACCTCTCCCAACTTGTGGCCCTATCCAAGCCACATCCGTGGTGTCCTCGGCCCGCCCTGTGCCCCTTGCTGAGCAGGCTCCAAGCCCTGCACTGGTGGCACCTGGCTTCAATGGCTGGCATGGCCTCTTGAGGCAACTGTAAGCATAGCATCTATGGACTGCTTCCTGAACCTTACCAGGTGGCCCCAGAGGGGCACAGGCTGGGGCTAAACTTGGCCTGCAATTGGACCCCTCTCGGGACTGCGCTACTGAACACCTACTACATAAAGTTACACTAATAAGACCAGGAGACTTAGGAGCTTTGCTTAGTACATAAAAACAGACGCAGGAAGGCTGCCAAGCACAAACGATATGAGAACAGAACTGAGATCTAAGAAAAATAGAATCAAGCAATCTACCCAATGTAGAGTTCAAAACACTGGTTATAAAGATGCTCAATGAACTCAGGAGAAGAAAAGATGAACTCAGTGAGAACTTTAACAAAGAGATAAAAAAAAAAAACCCATAAAAATGAATATAGAAATTATAAAAGGGAACTAGTCAGAAATGAAGAACACATTATCTGATATGAAGAGTATACTAGAGGGAATCAACAGAGTGGATGAAGTGGAGGAATGAATCACCAATATAAAGGATGGGGTAGCAGAAGGCACACAATCGGAACCGCAAAAAGAAAAAAAAAGAATCCTAAATAATGAAGATAATTTCAAAAACCTATCGGACAACATCAAACATAACAACATTCACATTATAGGGTTACCAGAAGGAGAAGAGAGGGAGCAAGAAGTTGAAAACCTATTTGAAGAAATAATGATGGAAAACTTCCCTAACCTAGTAAAAGAAATAGACATACAACCCAGGAAGCTCAGAGAGTCCCCAAAAAGGCCCACACCAAGACACATCATAATTAAAATGCCAAAGGTTAAATACAAAGAGAGAATCTTAAAAGCAGCGAGAAAAGCAGTTAGTTACCTACAAGAGTACAAAGATACAATAAGACTGGCAGCTGATTTTTCAAAAGAAACTTTGCAGGACAGGAGAGCTTGGGACAAAATATTCAAAGTGATGAAAATGTAGGATCTACAACCAAGATTACTTTATCCAGCAAAGTTATCATTTAGAGTCAAAGGACAGATCAAGAGCTTCCCAGATAAAAATAAGCTAAAGGAATTTATCACACCAAGCCAGTATTACAGGAAATGTTGGAGGGACTTTAAGAAGAAAAAACATGTATCAAAAACAGGAATACAGAATGGTAATAACTACATTCCTAGCAACAAGTACCTTAAATGAGAAGGAATTAAGTGCTCCAACCAAAAGACAGAGTGGCTGAATGGATAAGAAAAAAAAGACCCCTACATATGCTGCCTACAAGAGACTCACTTCAGATTAAAAGATACACAGAGATTAAAAGTAAAGGGATGGAAGAAGATATTGCATGAGCGACCTAGAGGGTATTGTGCTGAATGCAGTAAGTCAGACAGAGAAAGACAAATGCCACATGATTTCACGTACATGTGGAATCTAAAGAACAAAATAAACAACAACAAAAATAGAAACTCATAGTTACAGAGAATATTTTGGGGACTACTAGACAGAAGGGGGTTGTGGGGGTCAGTGAAAAAGGGCAAAGGGATTAAGAAGTACAAAAGGGTAGTTACAAAATAGTCATGGAGATACAGCATAAGGAATAGTCAATAATATTGTAATAAATGTGTAAGGAGACAGAGGGGCACTAGATGTATTGGGATGATCACTTTGTGAGTTATATAGATCTCTAATCACTATGTTGTACTGAAACTAATATATTATTGCCAACTATAAATAAAAACTCACTAAATTGTATACTGTAAATATGAGCAACTAATTGTCTAGTATATTTCAATAAACCTGTAAAAAAAAAAACCTTGGAGGCATCAAATCCTTGATACCTGTTACTTTTCTTTATTTCTACCTCTCTGTATTTCATATCCATCCATTTTTTTTTGCCATTTTCAGTATCATCATTGAATCCATACTCTCATTATTGACATCTGGATTAACTTGTTTCACGACAGACTGATTCAGTCATTCATTCTACATCCATTTGCTGTGTGCCACCTTGGTGCCCCAGGCATAAGATATAATTCCTGCCTTCAGGAATTTTACAATCAAGTAGATGAAACACACAAGTAAACAAACATTTCAATTAAGTACAAGGCAAAACTAGCATACTCTACTATACAAGCACACAGAGGAAGGAACAATGACTCTGGACTTTGCCAATAGTTCCTTGCTTGTCTGTCTTGCCTCTCTGTCCTACTCACCGAAGCCAGGTTAATTATCCAAAGCGGTGTTGCAATGCCACTGTCACTAACAGGAATTCACCCAGCACCTGTAGGATGTCCCTTCATATAGGTGGGCTGATTGTTGAAGGCAGCTGCCTGTGTATTTGTGCTCCAATTATTAGAAAGTGTTTGGAATAGAACATCTAAATGTTCTGTCATCAGAGAAGTCTGGCTAATAGAATTTTATTATGTCAGCTCACTGCCAAGTTCTTAACAGATATTATGGTGTGAAGGGGTAAGGCAGAGTAAGGTGGGAAGAAAGAAGTTCTTGAAGGGAGCCAGGAGGAGATGGAAGAAAGGGGAACACAAACATTAGCTACTTGTAGACCAGTCCTTTCTAATTACAGTTGCTTTGATTCTCAACATTTATATCATACAAATCTAAAAAGGAATCTGACACATCGTTTGATAAAGAATTTGTTCTGATTCATAAATTTTTCTATAAAAGTTTACAAAGATGTAAAAATTAATCATCTTTGGTTATGCATTTCAAATGTTTTTAATTTAAATAACAGCAGTTCATGAAACTATCCAAGAATGATCTTAGATGTGTGGGCACTTTAAATATACATATGTGTTTGCGTTTGATATAAATTTTAAAGAACTATTTGGTCATTCTTAAAGTAAAGCAGAGCAAAATAATTCTTCCAACAGTAATACCATCTCTTGGTTGTCCAAGAATGACTATGCTCTGTGGTTTTCTCTAATGGAATTTTCTTTGTACTAGATAAATATTGAGACAACATTTGGCTCAAGTCTGTCTATATTGACTTCAGAAAGCAGCAAATATCCTGGGACAATATCATAAGGGAGGGAATCTTGTAGTCATTACCACCAAGGCAAGATGGGGGCATATATTTAAGATCGACTATTGGATTTTCCCTTACTAATATAGAATAAAAACAGACTAAGCCCTATTAAGTTTGGGAGCATTTAAGAGATAATTAAATAAAATGAGACTTTCACACTCAGAAATATGGCTCCATACAGAATCTTTTAACTGTTTTGAGCCTTTTCTACATACAATCCTATTGAATATATCATTACAAGGCACATGGCACACACTCTACCTTAATATGACATTATAAATGTCCTTATTGAGAATTTAAGCAGATCCCAATCTAGGACACCAAAGACATGTTCAATAAAATATATTGTTAGTCTCATGAATTAAAGATGGAAGATTACATAAATGCATATTTCTAAATATCCAGTCTAATATGTGTGATATTATTTGTATTTAATGAATGTAAAATCCAGTTGAAGGCATAAGAGCCTACTATGAGAATGGAGAAGAAAAAAATAATCAAATAAATGAAATCATTAATAACAAAAAAGTACAAAAGCCTCTCATTCATCTAATGTTCCATTCAAGTGAGTTTCCTTGATAACTGAAGCTGACGTCTTTAAGTACTGTTAAGAAAAATCTTCTTGCATACTCAAATGTGTGTTAAATTTTTCTGTAGCAAACTTGAGTCAGGTTGTTTCGACTGCTATTTTATTATTTTTAAATATGAATCCAACCAAATTCAATAATAGTTATCTTTATTTTAATTTATACTTTAAATGCCTCCTTCATTCAATAAAAAAGTGATATTTTCCTTTGGTGGGAGAAAAAGAATGATTTTCACCTAGTGTCAATGTAGCATATGCCACAATATGACCAAGATGTTATTCAATATGTGGAAAAGGTGATTAAGGAAACACATTTTGTGATATGGGAAAAAAAAATAAAATTTAACTTCTTGCTGGATACGTTAACCGGTGGAAAACATGATGAAAGCCTTACATGTATCCTCTGTAAGGTATTATGAGTTAGTCCAATTTTATTTTACTTATCTCTGAACTTTTCACTCTATTTTGGTGAAGTTTAGCTCCTTGTTTAATGCTTCCTAAGTTACTCTTTTATAAGGAAACATGAGAAACTTGGAAACTCAAAAAAAAAGATATACTGTATAATTACTGGGTAACGTTCTTACTACACTTGCTCTATGATTTATCCTAATTTAACGGGTCCCCTTAACACTATATTGGTACATGTGTAATGGCATGTAACATATTTCATGACTAAATGAAGAGTTACTGTAGACAATGCCATAGTGATATCAAAACACAAACATACAGGTGTGCATGGCTTTCTCACCTCAGCCATTCTGCTAAGTTTTCACTGAAAAGAATTATATTTTTTTCTGTGTCCTCTATTTGTTTGTCATTCCTCTCCATAGGACATGTAGACTGGGAACATATGATAACCGAATCCTTGTGCTGACTTAGAACACACATGTTATTACCAGCTACATATTACCCAATATCGATCATCTATCCATCAGTCCATCCATCCATCTACCTATCTACCTACCTACCTACCTACCTACCTACCTACCTACCTATCTACAATGCAAACAATTTAAATGTGCATGTGTGCAAATGTGCTTTATTTTTTATTTACTTAATAGGTGAATATATGCAAGTTTGCCAATTACCTTTGTCATCAAACATTTATTGACTACCTGTGTTATACCAGACTCTGTGTTTTTATGTTTCTTTTCCCTCCAAAAAATGCAGATTAGAAAACATGATAATTGGGAGATTTTAGGGGAAAAGTACAGAATGTCACAGGTAGTAAAAAAGAGAACTAGGCTCTGGCCTCTGCCGTGCGGCTAACTGCTTCTTTGGACTCTGGCCACTTCCATCTGACTATATTGGTCTCAACTTTTTCATTTGTATAATGAAGGAACCGGACCAGACAATCTTTTAAAAATGGCTTTGAGTACAAAATGCCACAGTTCTAAATATGGACGTATTTTATAATATTGGAAACTGGCAAAAATAGTACTTCTCCTAGAAGAACTGAATGATATTGATCTCATTTAGGTTATAGACATTCTAATGTGAAAAGGCAAATACTGTGCCCTCTAACCTCTGCATAAGAATCCAAGCTTACGCAAAAAGAAATTAGACATTCACAGAACTGCTGTGAAGAAAACAAATTAGAATAACCATAAACATTTTACAAATGTAACATACCATAAAATACAAGCGTCAGATCATCACTCCTTGTCTGTATGTACTGGGTTAGGTGGAGGATGAAAATGGACACAAGATTTTCCAATTTCTAGTCTATTGCATCAGTGTGTTTCCATATCATCCAAGAGTCAACCCTCAGTGTCTTTTGCAGTTTGGCCATTTGAAACTAACATATGACCAACAGGTTTTTCTCTTAATAGTCCTATCATATACATCCTTAACACGAAGTTAACTTTATAAGAATATCTACAAACGGAGAAAATTTGGGCTGTTATCCAATATTAGGTTTAGATCCCCCCCCCAAAAAAAACCCAAACATACACATACACACATGGTGAGAATCTATCAATGTGTGGCAATTTCTCTGATTTGTGACATCCGCTTTATTTTATATATATATATATTTTAGAAGACTGAAAATAGTCATTTTTAAACTGACAAAAAAAAAAGAGGATATATAATCAGGCAAATGGTTTCTAAGTTAGTGTTGGAATATAATATATACAAAAATCTTTAGGTGGACCACCAAACTTTGGTCAGTCTTACTTCAACATTCTCGTTAGTATTTGGGTGATTTAAAAAATTATATGATTAACTCATCTAAATAAATTAAAAATGAAAATAAGTGGAAAATATTAAAGGATACCATAATCGTGCCATCTAGAAATAAGCAGTTATCATCTGGTATATCCTTGTCTTCTGGAATGTATATATACTACATATCTATATCTATATCCATACACAGATGCTCCTCAACTTACAATGGGGTATGTCTGGAAAAAGGCATTGTAAGTTGAAAATACCGTAAGTCGAAAATGCATTAATGCACCTAACCTACCAGACATCATTGCTTATCCTAGCTGGTTTCTACTGAATGCATGTCTTTTGCTCCATTATAAAGTCAAAAAATCATTAGGTCGAATCATTTTAAGTTAGGGACTGTTTGTATGAAATCCATTCCATACCGCAGACATATCTCAATGTCCAAAGAGCTCAGGAGATCATTATGTTGGCACACCTGTGTGTACATCTGTATACTAAGACACCCTCTTTGAGAAGCTCTGCTCTATGTTTCCAATAAGCTTGAGTTTATCTGAAATAAGCATCATTGGCATTGCAGTGAAACAGCTTCATTTCTTGGAAAGTCCCCATGCTTCTTATATCTGCCCCTCACTTCCAAAGAGCTGGCACAGGTCCAACTAGCACAAGTTTTGCCAAATTATGCACAAATGCAGGGAGCATAGAATTCTTTACTGCCAAGTCCCACTTTTAAAATAAAACCATCGTAATTACATCCTGCTGACACAGATCTCCTCTCACTTCCCTGAACACTTGCATCGGGGTGGACAAGCCCAAATGTGTGTCCTAGGATGGACATGAAGGAATGGTGTGCTGACTGAGTCCTTCTGATTACAGAAGGTGGCCAGCAGGTGCTGCAGGCAATACCAGTACATTTCTGCTCCCCAACACAATTGACCCCTCAAATACATGAAAGGCATTGTGCACAAGACATGGCTTTTGCCCTCACGGCACAAGTTGTTTTGAAACAGACACATATATGATTACAATCAACATGGGAAGTACAGGCTGCTGCTTTCATTGGTTGTTTCCCCAAGTTCCTTTGGAGTAGGGACCACATCTATTCAATCTTTTGCCTCTCCTCCACGGGAAGCACAGTATGGGGCACACTGAGGCTGCTGGGGCACTTGCTGGTAGAGTGACTTGATATCGAACTGCAATGGTAGAAAAGATCATTTCTTGCACAGCTGTAGTCTCCATAGGTCTTTGGCTATGCTAATTACCCATACTTTTCCCTAATAAATGGCTAGAAATTCTGTGCATCATAGCGGGAGGACCCAGAGGGTACATTCATTTCAGTGGCCCATTTTCATCCCATTATCACCGTGCAAAGGCGTTTCTACTCCAGAGGCAAAATACAGTGTCCCCAAACTCTAGGGATAAAAAGAAAGGAACACATGCTGTCAGTGGCAACCAAACTTAGTTTCCATCATGAATCACTGTGGCCTCGTTCTAACAGGTCCAGTTGCAGCCTAGCCCTGGATTATACCAAGCAGCGACTCTGCTGCGATTAGCCTTCAGATGGTGTTTCCAAGGGAGAGGGGTAGCAGGAGGAAGAGGGAGGTACAGAGAGGCTTTATTATTTTTTCTTGAATTTTAATAGCCAAAACTAAATCTTTGCTTTGACACTAAAATTCTGGAAAAATTAACTCGCCCCTGAAATTATGTAACCTCTACGGTTGACTTTTTATATCACAGCTTGCCATTAAAGTCACAAACCATTCCCATGGCCCAAATTTGTTTGATTAAAATGGAAAAGGGGAGTTTTCAGAAGAGTCTGGGCCCAAGAGAGGCACCTGTGGTCCAGCAGAAAGAACACTAGTCTGAGCATCAGAAAGCTTGGCCTTTGTAAGCTAAGTCACTGGGAATGAACGGCCAGGATGTGACCAGGGTTAGTGAGGCTGGGCCATCCGTGCTAGACGGAGTCTCAGGGTGGGCCTCTGGGCACGGGTGGGTGCTTGCCCCGCTAGCTTTGCATTCTGGACTTTGTTAAGGAAACTGTGTACTAAACCCAGTGGACCGGCGTTAGATGCCACATGTTTCAATGCTATCTTCTCGCCCTTGTCTTCCCACTGAAGGGTGTCGGCTGTTTTCTAACTTTCACACGGTCACCTACTGACTCTGGTGTCCATTCACTCATCTCTCTCTGGACTTTTTCCCACTGCTACTTTCTCTTGAGGTATTAGAATAGCACACATATTTCCAAAATGGATACATACTTTTGTGGTAAAGTAGGACAATGTTTTCCTCAAATTCTCGTTCCTCACTAAGATCAAATTTTGTTTCCTCTCCTGGCATGACTACCTACAGTGATTCTTAACTTTTGTTCTTTGACAAAAGCTGCTGGCTCACAGCCTTCACCTCTCAGTGCCAGTGTGATTTCACCTATGGGCATCCCCTCAACATCCTTGGTAGAGTAAGCCACCTAGCTCAGGAGCACTCTCATAAAAAAAAGTCTACTCTAAAGTGTTCATTCAGCGGAAACATCTTTAAAAGGTAAAAATATCCTCTGTAAAAACGCATTTTGTTCTTTGAAGAAATTCTTTTACATGTTTTCCCCAAGAAAACACTCATCTGGGCAGGAAGGCTTAGGAAGAAATAACACCTAAATTGGCCCTATCATTTTGACGAGAAGTGGGTCATGAAAGGAGGGAGCCCAACAATTTACAGAGAAATCTGTTTCTTCCACAATGACTCTGGATACAAGAGTTCTCTCTGTAACTTCAGGAAGTTCCAAATAGAAACAGGGAACTAAGCAGAACCCCACATTAATGCTGAGATTTCCTCTTGCTACAACATTAATCCAGTGCCTGACTAGCTCATTAACCAACCACTTTCAGCGACAAACCCATCCAACTCTGGGGACAGGAAGAACGAAGACAGAGTGGGAGTAGCTCTTACGTCATGTTCTGAAAGCTTGGTCCTGGAGCCTCATTTTTCTTTCTGAGGAACTCACGGACGCTGAAACTTCCTCCTCTTCAGCTGTTGGCCAGCAACAGGCCCTAAATTAGTTAAATTTAACTACAATAAACATGCTGCAAATGAATTATATTTAACTATAACAGCCACCTCAGGGTTTGTCTCGAGACAGAATAATTTTAGCTTATGCTACCATAAGTCCCCTAAGGCAGAAAGTAATTACCTAGAGATTTACCATAACGAGTTCACTGACACTCATTATTTATTATAGTGTGTGACCATTCAAATTTTTCGTATAGTCAGGCATAGACTGCAGACTGCTGAATATATAGTCTAGGGTGGGCACAACAAGGAAACTAAAAATAATAATGTCTCAGGCAAATATAAATTCTGTCAAGTCACCTGATTTCAGTCTTCATTAAGAATTAGTAATAATTGTGAAGTCTCAGTTGTAACTTTACACTGGCAGTAGGACACGAAATACTAAGAAAATGAACAATGTAAATCACTTGATAAGCTTTTTGAGAGAATAAGCTGCATGAAAACACTTAAAAAGTGTGTTTATTTAAAAAAATGTAATTGGGCTTCAGTGCTGTGCATGCTAATGAGAAATCATGTTTATCCATCCATCAAAGCAGGATCTTAGTAGCATTTGGTTAGGGGAACAGTTTGTGTTTCACGAAGTACCTACAACTTGTTCAAAATGCCATTCCTTGGCAAATATTCTGATATCCTACATTTCGTTTATTCTGAATTAATCTCCCCATTTAAAAAAAATTCTCATTTATCCACTCATCCCTTATACATTTATTATGCATCAGTTTGGGGCCAAGTACTATAAGTATGAAGAACAATAAGATATAGCCTTCTCTGTAGTAGCTAAAGTTAAATAGGAGACACAGCCCTGTAAATAAATGATTTCCTGCTGTATGATACCTGTACTACTTGTTCAATACAAATTAAATGGTCAGTATTGAGTTATGTGATTTGAGTAGAGAATCTTGGCCATGACTTGACCAATGGCCAAACTGCCTACGGCTGGCCCTGGCCACTGAATGCCCTTTGTTTGCATGTGCATTTGGGGAATAATCACCCATGTTTAGGTGCATATATCATTAACTTTCTACATTTAATTTATATATATATATGATCTGGAAGCTTCATGGTTTTACACCTTGCCTCATCCTACAAAGGATTTAAGGAGCTTTACAAAAGAAAATATACAATAAAATAATGTTTGAATATGAATAAAAATTAAGAATCAATATGAGGGATGGGATGTTACTGACACCTTTCTCAAGCCAGATTCACTTCTGCCCACTCCTTCCCCATTCTCCTTCAAAGGCCATGAGCCATGCAAGTAGGCATGAAGAGATCTGAGGGTTAGGTTTAGAATGAGGTAGAAGTGTGCTTCAATCAACTCAGTCCCTCTCCCCTTTAACCAGTTCTGGACTGAGTTGCTGGGTGCTTCTGAAACTTGAACGCCTCTGCCATGTTTCGCTCTCTGCCTGACACTTTCAGGAGTGACTTATAAGGCAGGATTTGGGAACTCTTGAGTTGTGGCTGAAATACCATCAAATAGCATCAAAACCTCTCTCCTACCAGAACGACATAGGGAGGATATTCAGAGTAGATCCACTGAGGTTGGGGAAAAGGACAATCCAAGTAGCAAGCTGTGAAGGCTTTGCATAAACCAGAAGGCTTTGCGCTTCACATTTGGATCTGAGCCTCTGCCGGGACAGAGTAAAAGGGAAAACGGTGAGTTACATGATTCTTAAGATTAAATTTACTTGTACCTTGAGGAAAGCTAAGTTTTTCTTGGTAGTAAATTTTTAAGACACTTCTCACAAAAGGTTTTATAGAGGGGGTGCTGAGTAATATAATGGATACGATCCTCAACAATTTTCCTATCATACACGTGGTAACCTATTTCATATGGTTGTTTCTTACAGGATCCAACGATGGACATCAAGTCCATACCACTCAAGTACCTATTAGTGAAGGAAATGATATGGGAGGCCAGAATGACACGGTCTGCTTGATATTATGAAGTGACTCCCATTTATCCATCCAGGATTACTCTTTTTTAGGAGGACAAGAATTAACACTTGTTTGCTTTTTTTCTAGGTACTGTGCTAGGTAGCTTGTATTTATTATTAAAATATAATACCCTTAAAAACACTATGCAGTAACTATTACCATCCTCATTAGAAGAGAAAACACCGAAGCCCAGAGATGTTAAGTAGCTTGCTGAAGGTACATAGCAACTAAGATCAAACTTAGATGTGTCTTCAAAGTCATATATTTTTGCTTCAACTGTTTCTAATAAAGAATAAAAGACTAAATGTTTTGCACAAATCAAACAGTCAAAATCAACTAAAAATCAATTCACTTAGTTAAGTTTTAAGAACTTTTTCCCACTGGTTTTTCTGATTGACTGAAATGACCAATCAACCAGCTATTTCAGAATCATATATACATACACCTGGAAAATTCTAACAGTGTGCTGGATATCTACCAAGCTTTTTCAAAAAGTTAGTCCCATGCTGGAATCTGTACAACATCATTTACATTAGCTGTTGCTATCCAACAGTACAAGAGTGAAAGTAAATTAAATATTTACTTATGTGGCTGCATATAAAATACATGTAAAACAGAAAATAAAACACATTATACACAAGTCATCACTATTTTTAAATAAAATTCAACATAACTGAAACTGCTAAAGCCTATATCATCCCTTGGGGGGAAAAGCCAAATTTAAAACCTCTCATCTGTTTTCAGACCTACTATTTATTGTCAGTATGCGACACTTCTGAAGGAGTTGAGCCGAGCAACAGTAGAGAGAAACTCTCTGATGATGGGCACTAAAGGAATGTATGTTATGAAACAATAAAGCAGGGGACTGTGAAAAGGCTCAGCAGCTCAGGAAACACACACACCACAGATATAATTCTTCATCAATGCTAAAAGAGCTTCTCTTGCTCTAAGAGTTGTTCACCAGCAGCCAGAATATTTTGAGAAGAGTTAGCATCTGTCTTCGTCAACCCACTAAAGTAAAGGTGTTTACCCACTGTAAATGCAGGCAGAAAGAAATGTAAAGTAAATATGGCCATTACCTTTACCTCCCCTTGCTGGGTCTCCATTTCCCCATCTATAAAATTATAGATTGGGACAGATCATTCTAAGAACTCGTCTAGCTCTGACATTCTATAACTTTATGGATTCGGCCGCTGGCTCTACAATTGGTACTGATTTTTTTTTTTTAAGGGGCTATTTTCAATGCCAAATGATGCCTCTTTTTTTCTCCCCAGATTTTGGATTTTTTGGTGATGATGTTAATCACATTTTATTTACTTTGCTTCTTTGTCTATTTTTGTATCTCCAGTGTCTAGCGCTGCATATGCCTGGTACATGGCAAATCTGCATTGTGCACTAAATATTGATTAAATTTCTCTCTCTCCTTTCAACTGGCAAGTCTCCTGGAGCTCCCGGCACCATACAGGAGAAGACTCAATACTGTTCTTACACAATCAGCCTGGCTGCTCTCCTGTTATGA
>NW_024344241.1:4312330-4369329 GCF_902729225.1 Pteropus medius
CTTTTAGTGTTTACTGAACACATCAATGTGCCTTGCTCTATATTTAAAAAAAAAAAAAAAAAGGTGGCTCTTCGTTGTGTTCCTTTTCAGTAAGGACTAAATTTCTAAGTTAGTTGAGAGAGTTACTGGATTCTTCTTTGTACACCTGACCACTCCTATTACAGGGCAGTACCCATAGGAGGTAACCAATAAATGCCATAGCCTGGATATTCTGTGACTGTGAACCCTCCTTTCTTCCTTCTGGATCCTATCATGGGGCTAGATGCAACTCCCTTTTCTGGGTCCCTTCAATGCCAATGCCTCTACAATTATAGCCACCGCTTTTCCAAATTCCTCATGACACATTGCACATCACCAGCTCCTTCCATTCAGAAGAGTGGAATTGCCATAGAAAGAAAGCAGGAAGCTCTAACCTCTGTCACCCAGTAGCAGATGTCACCCAATAGCTGGCTGATGACTAGCTTTTCACTTACCCATTTGAGTTCTGCCAGGATCTGTTTTGTGAAAGAATTAAAAAGGGCAATACTATATAATTAACCTTCAAAGGAAACAGTTAAAAGAAAGAAAGAAGTACAATTTCCATTATCTTTCCAAATGGTTAAATACATTTCAGCCCCTTGTGTTTCCAGAAACTATATAATGTACTTTCCTGTATTCTAGGTCACTAAAATGCCTGCCCTGGGCTACATGTTTCTGGGCCAGACATCCTAATGTAAAAGGAAAATGAATACAATAGAAACATAAAGTTTACAGCCTTATTATCAAACAGATGGAAATCACATACACCCATGCCCCTGTGTCTCCTTGATATTCTTATCTCAAAACCCCCAGGAGTGTGTGAGTATAATGTTTCTAAGAAATTCTTTCTGTTTTAAAGACAAGTACATCACAGTCCCAGTATGTCAGCCCAGTCGGCATTCTCTGTGCATTCTTGCAACTGTGTCCCATGGGCTAAAGGTACAGAGATGAAGTTCCCATCCCCAGCATCTCATTTTCTACTGAGAGAAGCAGACAAGTCTAGAACTAAACATAATACAATGTCCGCTTATTCAAGGAACTTCCAGTCATGGAAGTATGGGTTACTTCGTGCTTTTTGAGATCATGCTTTTTATGAATTAATTATTCATTTAAAACAAGTGGAAGAAATCAAGGGAAGTCAATTTTGGGATCTAGATACACCAGGGAAATCACTGGTACAAGACCAAGGAGAAACATGCAGACTCTTTGGGTCATGAATCCATGCCCAAGGCTTGGGAGTCAGCTTTCTAGGAGGTGTGGTCCTTGGCTCCCCTAATGCAGCCTTCAGTACAAGGATGTCTCGAGGGCCAGTTCAGCTCAGAGGACATTTTCTAAGTGGGATTGAGCTGAGGAGGTTCACTTGGCTCTAAGCCACTCAGATAGTCTTTGATTTCCAGCCTTTTCTCTCCTCTTCCAGGGCCAAAGACTCCTTACTTTCAGCATAAAATTATTACAGAGGTGAAACCATTTCATGGGACATACAGTGAACTGCCATAAGAAATGAAATGGAAAAGTTTTCCTTTTTCTTTAAAACCCCAAGACTGCCACTTAATGTGTTCAGACTACAATTCCAATGCTGAGCCATCAACAGTGGAGCAGTGCTGAGGAAGGCTGAAGGCAGAAGAGGAAGATAGCAGCTGTGGGCTGCAAAGAGCAATCCACTGTGCAGACATCTGGGTGCCTGCGGGGCAAGGCACTGGGCAATGTGTAGATAGTCTATCTTTTGTACTTTGAGTAGATACACTGATATGGCCCAAGAGCAAAAAACAGTGCTAAATAAATCTTTCCTGGAGAGCTATAGTGCAAGACTTGGTCCACTTTCACTCCACGTCTGCTTTGGCTTCCCTTACTTCATTTCAAAGATATCTTCATTATTCTTTAGAACAGGATTTCTCATCATTTCTCTTCCTACTGGAAAAAAGATTCTGAGTAGCTGGGCTGGGATGAATGACAAATGTGCCAGGGAGCTAGCCTTACTCCTTCATCCACACCAACTTTTGTCTTTTTTTAGGTTTTCTCACATTCCACCTCTTCGCTCTTTTAAGCTCTTAAGTTCTCTCCACGTTTTCTTTCATGGATTGCTTCTGATCTCATCAGAAAACATTCTCTGAGTCATTAATAGAAGAAGCTAAAGAAAGCTGTCTGTCGGTGGCCCCAAAGGCAATCCCTCTTCAATATCAATGTCAGGGCTTTTCAATTAAGGGAGCACAAACTGTTTCTGAATAATACTGGTTCTTTACAGCAAATGATACCATCCAAACAGACTTAGGAAGAATGTTTTCTTGAAAGTTCAACCATCTGATTTCTCTGCAACAAAGTTTAAGAGCCAAAAAATAATGTTTTTATCTGTACTAAGCTAGCTGAAGATATTCCCTGTATCTGAGAACCATACAATACCCCAGGAGGAGGGGAGGTTGTTTTCAATGCAAAAGGAATAAATATTACTTATTACATATGTGGGAGATGATAAATCAACATCCACATAATAGAAAATATTATTACTGTGGATCATATTTAGACATTGTGAAAAATTAGACATACAATAATCTACTTTTAGAGTTGTATGTGACGAAAACTAAATGCTTTATAAATGAAACTGCCAACAAGTTGAGGCAACAGAAGATAACAGACTTTGTAAAGTATTTAAATAATAGAATTTACTGAGTACTTATTATGTGCCAGGCATTGTTCTAAGAGATTTATGTGAATTAACTCTTCTAATCCTTACAATAATCATATGAGATGGGCAGTATTAGCTCTATTTTATAGTGAAGTAAACTAGGGCACAAAGAAGTTATAACCTGCCCAAGGTCACACACAGCCAGCAAATGACAGGTCCAGCATTCAAATCCAGGCAGTCCAATCTGAGAATCTTCCCTACACACGCCGATTATATGTTGTTAGCTTCTCATGAAAGGACCTGAAAAATGACTACCCAGAATCACTTTCTTAGATAATTACAATTTTAGTAACTGAAATGAGAATTATGTGTCTTTATACACATAGAGACACCTGTCCCTGAGTTAGTAAATGCCAGAAATGGGAGTGGCCTCGATAGGCTCCATCCTGAGAAGAATCAAGAAGCTTTGGATGCTGGCAGTATGGGTAACTACTTCTACACTGCTGTTTGAGTGAGGTAGTTTAACATAGAGCACAGAGGTATTATGAAAATGATTGTCATATTTCATAAATTACATTCTGCTGTTCACAGGGAAGTCCCTGCAAAACTAAAGTAAAAATACACATACAGAACAGCAGTAATAGCATTGTAAGCAATACATTGTAAGGATGGGGAAAAGATAACAAATGAAAAGTATAATCTGTAATAAAAGAGCTAGAAAGAAGAAAAAAAGATTGGAAAAAAGCTATAAATTTAAAAATATATTGAGGCAGCAAAACCCAAGGTAAGAAGTCAATAAAAAGTACAGTGGCCTAGATCCATGTCAAAGATAAGTCCAAGGAGGAAATCTAAGCAAAATGACAAAAATCTTTTTCCTTTTCTTTTTCATTCAATGTAAATTATATTTTTGTTCAGTTGAACATACCAGCTTCTTAAGAGATTAGTTCAATAAAAGGTTTCCCAATGAAGGAAGAACACTGGAACGCATGAGCTGTGTGAGACACTCAAGAAGGATTTGTGCCTGAAGTCAAACCACAGGTGCACAGTCTCCCTCTCATTTACCAGCACCCACCTCACACAGCTCGGCTTCTCTGCTAGCCTACCTCTCCACTCTACCATACCATTTCAAATGTTCTCCATTATCCCCAAACCACCCTGACCAGACCTGATCTCCCCTTCATTCATCTTTGGGAAATTCCTCCCAGCTACTTCACAGAGCAAAGAGAAGCCACCCAGGTGGCAACTCCATCCAACTTCCAGTAGCTGAATTGAGACGCACATGGTACACCCATCCGACTCTCCATCTCTCCTCCTTTCTGAGGTCGACTCTGTTCACCTCCTCAGCTTTGGGTCCCATGGTGTCCTGCCTTCTCTCAGGAACACTATCATTGGGCGTCCCTTTTCTCTCTGTCTGTTACATAGCCAATCTCTCCTTCTCTATTGGGTCCTTCTATTGACTTTTTCTTAAAAAATAGACTTTATGTCATAGAGCAGTTTTGGGTTCACAGAAAAATTAAGAAGAAAGTACAGAAATTTCCCATATAGCCCCCTGCCCCACACATGTATAGCCTCTTTCATTATCAACATCCCCTATTACAGTAGCACATTTGTTGTAATTGATGAACCTACACTGACATCCCCGATCCATACATTACATTAGGGGCTCTGCTGACTTTTAAACACACTGAAGTTTATTAAATTCTTAACAAAACTTTCCTTGACCCACACATCCCTTTCAACTACGACCTTGTCTCTCTCTTTCCCTTGAGTTATCTCTACTCACTAGCTCATTTCCATCCCTCCCACTTTTTTTTTCAACCCACCCTACCCTTGCTTCTGCTCCCCAAAGGGATTATATCTCACAAAGGTCACCAGTGATCCCATCTTGCTATACACAATGGCTCTTTGTTAGTCATTCACAAAGTCATTAGTCTTTTGATACATTGTGATATGTTGGCTTGAATTAAACTCTACATATTCCTTGGCTCCAACAACTCATGTGCCCTGGTTCTCTCTCACTTTCCCAGCTCTCCCCTGTACCATTTAGGTTTATTATCTTTCACTTGGCCACTAAACGCCTGAGTTCCTCGTGACTCACCCAAAGTCCCTTGGTTCTTCCCACTTTATACTTCTAGTCAATCTTCTCCATACCCTCCATTTCACAAACATCCTAAATGAATATTATCCACAAATTTACATTACAGTCCCCATGTCTCCTCTATGCTCCATACTATTTCAAACTGCCTGGGCAACATGTTTACCTCAGCATCCCAGGTAAACCTCAAGGTCAATGTGTCCAAATCTAAATCTCACCCAGTCATGTCCTTTTAATCAACAAATGACAACACTGTCCATTTATTTCCACAAGTCATCCCTTATAACTTCGTATTCAATTAAGTAGCAAGTTGTAGAAAGTTTAGTTTTTATTGAAATTTCTTCACTTACCTCATTCCCTTGGCCATGACCTCAGTCCCAGCTAGCATCATCTCTGAAGCCACTGTAATAGCCTCCTCCTTGTCCTGTGGCACCACTTTCCCCCCTCCAATCCAATCTCCACAGAGCAGCTAGAGCAAATCTTTCCGAAAATCAAATCTAATCATGGAACATGCTTTGCTGAAACCATTTTAGGGGCTTCCTGTTGCTGTTGACTAAAGTGAGAAATCCTTACATGGCCTGAAGCCCAGCATGGTCTGGCCTTATCCACCTTTTTGGCATCATTACCACATTGCTCCTTTCGTCCAACCACACTGGCCTACTTACTGGGTCCATGGTACATCAAGTTTCTTCCTGCCAGAGCATTGCTTGTGCTGCTCTTCAGTTTTGAATGTCAGTAACACATATTCCAGTTGTCATTTCACATTTGTCTGTGTGATTATTTGATTAAAATAGTTCTTCCATCTAGTCTAGACTATAAGCTCTCTATCAGCCATGTCTGTCTTTGCTTCCCATCATATCTACAGTGCCTGGCACACAAGTAGACATTTAGTTGAATAAATAAATGAATGAATGACCTAATGAATATATGGAATAACTAGTTTGTGGACCAGAGAGTGCTGGACTGGTAAATCACATTCTCTTTCTAGAAGTGGGGTAAAGATGGAAGGTGACTGCTTCTGGAGCTCAAAGCTAGGTCTGCCAGCAGGACCTCTTTCAGAAATGACACATTCTGGACATGTTCCCTAACTTAAGAGAAAAGAAAGGGAAAGAGGGAGAGGAGAAAAGAGAGAAAAGCAGGATTTCCAACCTACTTTAAAATGTAAATGCCCTTGAGAAAGAACATTTAAAGTTCATTCCATTAACTAATACATGAAATATCTGTGAAAACTTTAGGTGTATTTAGCAGGTCTGAGACTGTGTCTTTGATGTACCTTGTAGTATTTGTATCATAGTTGACTTAACACATTTTTGTACTTTGTTCTTTATATGCCCATCTCCTTCAACCAGACTATAAATTACTTGAAGGCAGGGACCATGATTTCTTTCCCTGGCATATAGCATTGAAGTGACTCAGGTGTCTAGTATAGCTCAGGCACTGATGAGTGTTCTTGATGAACAACGCACAGACAGAAAAATAAATGACTGGATAAATGGAAAAATAGGCATCAAAAACAAAGTTGGCTACTTTGCAACTGTATAGATGGACAGAAACGGTACTTACCAAATAAATCATCACCCTGATATAGGGGATGAGCAATGGGCTGGGAATCTAAAGACAATTCTGTAATTACCTATTCACCTCATTGTCACCTCACTGAACTGTGAGTTCCTCAAGGGATGGCAAGCCTTTTCATTTGTCTTTGGGCAGAGTAAATGTGAGTTATCTTCTCAACCTCCTTAATTTACTTACCAAATGAATCAAAGTCTAATGGTAGCTCTCAAACTAACTAGCAGGGTTAGTCTTGGCTGAAAAGGTCTTGTCTCTCAGAGTTTAATATTCTCAACAGTAAAATGACATAGTACGACTATATGATCTTCGAGATCTTTCTGTCAGCTCTAATGTTTGATAAATCCATAATTAATCATCTGCCCAAGGAGAGGAAAGGTGGAGACAGCCAGGGCCTAAGCAATTGTACTAATGGCAATAAGTCACATATGACTTTTAAAAAAACTCCGTATTGCTAATCATATTAGGCATTGCTAATAAGGATCATAGTAAAGGAACAACTATAGTCCACTGTGGAAATCTGCATAGAAGTCTCCCAAAACATTACAAAATATTACAGCGAACAATTATAAAATAGAGGTGAACACCAGTGCCGAGCGACCTGGTAGCTCAGGAGGTAGTAACACAAATCTGAAACTGGATATGAGCATATATAAAATAAAATTTTTATAATCAGCAACTATGGAAAGGATGATTAAGCAATTTGGTAAGAATTTAAAATTATCTAATAACTTGGTTTTATCTTGTGAGGGAAATACTTAATTTCTCCTAAAACTCATCTCCTTGAAAATTTCTGACAGAAATTCCAGTCATATATTTTGCTAACAATGCCTTTATTTCATTCTCGAAAAATTCAGTTCTTTAATAGAAAATTCGTGGCAATTTACCTCCATTTTATACAATATAAATGCCATTATGGCTATGACAATAAAACTGTGTGCTTTATATATAGTTTTTAAAGAAGCAAGTGTGAAGAAATAGTTAAACGTAGTTATAGGGCTCTCTCAGATCTAAAGAAGATACATTTGTATAACTCAATGTCACTCCCTTGAAGTACCTACATGATTTTTTGGTTTTAAATATTGAGGATGAAAATCTTTGAAAAATATGTTAATGTTTCCAATCTCTGCAGAGTATTAACAATAATAAATTAGTAATAATAATAACCACCAATAATTATCGAGTACTTTGTGTCAGGCACTGTCTTAAGTGCTTTTATGTGTTAACTTATAAAATCTTCCGGACTCTGAGGAAGGCACTATTTATTATTATTCCCCATCTCCTAGATGTGGAAACTGAGGCACAGAGAAGTTACAATGTTACTAAGGCAACATGAATGGTAAGTGATAAAGCCAAGATTTGAACCCAGGCGGCCTGCCTCAAGCCCACACTTTGAACCACAATTTGCTGCTGCACTATTGACTATAATGCAAACTTTTATTAACAACTGAGTTATGATTTTGAACATTAATTTTTGAAAATGACTCTGTTCCCTTTCAATAGTCTCTGCTTTTAAAAACTGTTAATGCAATTCGGGCTTCATGTAGCAAAATGCATATAAATCCCAATGGAGCACAAATAAACCAAAGCCCCTTTGAAGCAAGAACTCATTTACAAGGGCAGAGGACTCTAGAACCACACACCTCCAGGACCGGTTTTACTGCTGCCACCTTCCTGCCTCTTAACAGTGAAAACCTCTGGGTCTCACATTAAGTGGACTTCAGTGATCTTCTTACAGGAGGGCAAATATTTAAATGATTATTTCCCACATCTGATCTTCCAGGCCATTTTCTATTCTAAGCTTGATTGGGCAATCTGATCAGTGCAGCAAAGTGGAAAAGACTTCTTCATTGCACCAAGTTATCCTTAATTTGTGTTCAGCCAGAGGGATTTAAGCTCTTAGGCCTTCGTTTAGATAAAGGCTTCCACCTAAAAAGATACAGGGATCAGTCTTTTGAGCTGAGGGGGAACTGGTAACTTAACAATAATAAAGGGCACTTCCTATTTTCTTAAATCATATACCCCACAAAGAGAGGATTAGGGAACAATAACAAAGAATTTTCAAGGCTTTTATATATTATCATATAATTTACATATACATGTATAATGCACATAAAATACATAAACATAATGTATGTACACGCATTATATGTATATATTACATAATAATACATAAAATATGTAAATTTTAGCACCTATAATTTATCTATGCAATATTAAAAGCATCTGTCAAAAGCCAATCAGGTGACACTAGCTGGATTACCAAAATACAGTTGGTTATTCACAGGTTTTTTTTCACTCTCACTGGAACACATCACATGGATGCTTAAAACAGCTGTATCAGAGAACAAAGTTAGGGAGAAACATGTTACTGGTTCAGGGTTTGAATAAAAGTGTCACTGCTCTGCAAGGTGAGCAAGAATTAGAATAAAAGAAAAAGTAGACTGTGCACATAAGCTCAAGCATAGTCACTGAGCTCCAAGAAGCTAGGTTACAAGTGCGGCAGATGCAAGGTTGGAGACAGGGTAGAACAGTGCGGTCATTAGCACGAATGATAGCTCAAGAATGGGCTATGTATCAGGCAAGAATCCACAAGAACGTAACAGCAACGACAAAGGGACTGTCTTCTTCCTTGCCTCTCACTTTATTTGGAGACAAAAGAAGAGTTTCCAAGAAAAACAGATATTATTTTCTCTGGAGTATTAATGACTTCCTAGGATTATTCGACATACTTGGAGTTCAAGTCAAGTTTCCAGAGTGATAACTCACAGTCACTGCAAGGATAACTTATTTATTTCTTAACTATTTTAGGGAACTAAAAGAAATCATCTGACATTTCTTAATTTATGATGGGGAAGTAAGTTATGCATTTTGAAAACCTGGTCCATAAATATAATTTAGGGACAGAAAAGGGGAAAAGAAACAACCAGAGTATTTAAAAGTTTTTTAAATTAGCTTTTATGGTAGGCAAAATTATGATCTCTGAAAAATGTCTACATCCTTATCCCTGAAACCTGTATGTTACCTTATATGGTAAAAGGGACTTTGTGATTAAGTTAAGGATCTTGAAATAAGGAGATGTAGGTTACTTGACTGGGCTCAATTTGATCACAAGAGTCCTAATAGGAGGAAGGCTGGAGGGTCAGAGTCAGAAGAAGAGATGTGATGCAAGAAGTAGGAGTGATGTGAAGAAGGGGCCACAAGACACAAAATGCAGGTGGCCTCTAGAAGCTCGAAAAGATAAGTCACAGATTCTCCCTTAGAGCCTCCAGAAGGAATCAACATTGCTGACACCTTGATTTTAGCTCAGTGAAACTGAGTTCAAACTTCTGGTCTCCATAGCTATAAGGTAATGAATATGTGCTATTTTAAGCACTAAGTTTGTGGTATTACTACATTAATAGGAAACTAATATAGCTACTATTAGTGAAAGGTAGGATCCTAGGCACAAAAATGGAGGGGAAAAAAATCAAGCTGAAAAAAAGTATTATTTGATAAGAAAAGAAGGTTTTCCTAGGTGACATACTAGACGCCTAAGCTCTACTGGGTTTAAGGAAGACAAAATTTGGCTAGAAAGACACCAGGAAAAGTATCGAATTAGAAGAAAAAATGTCTAATGTACCCACTGACTGGTCTCAAGTAAAGTGTAGTTAGTAGAGGGCTTCCAAAAGACTGAGTAGTATAGGGAATATATAAATATCTTCTTTACAATGGTTGGAATTCCACCCTCATAGTTTCAGATCTTTAAAAGCTTTTTGTTTTAGTAATCTCCTTACCAGACCTTCAGCTAATCCTAATGGGAAAGGCAGTATCTCAACCCCAGGGACAACTAATGCAGTCCACACTATTATTCACAAAGGATGTATCAGTCTGACAACATCTTTCTTTAAAGGATAAATATTTTAAGCTACAACTCCAAGAAAGCATTTTAGAACTCTGATTTAACCTCTGAAATCATCAGCTAACACTGAAGAGAGGGATTAGGAGAGGTGGCTGACCCATGATCTTCCAGGAGAAAACACATGCACATGGCAGTAGGGAGGTTCAGGAAAGGATGTCATGACCCATCAAGGCAGATCTTTCTCCTCCTATGACCCAGCTGGGTTGGGGTGGCCCTGGCTTTTACAGTCCGCATGCTCCTGACTCCCGGAAGGCCTGAAGGCTCTAATCGAACTCTGATGCCATGGTGAAAGAGCCAGGGCAGAAGCTTCTGCCATCTGATGGGCATTGCTCATTCCACTAGTGCTGTTGCAGATGCTACCAGAGAACCCAGGGCGCCATTTATACACAGCACCCACATCGGGCAAACCCTGAGAGTACCAAGAACTGCCTAGCCTTGCTGAAGGTTAACATCACATGTGTATCACACAGGAAACTTCTGAACAGCCATGGAATGCTAGTTACAGTCAGAACAGAGGAGATGCAACCTATCCTTTTCTGATTTCTGCCTAAGCAGTCACTGTGATGGAATGTATTCCAGCTGGGCTGTGCACCCCACGAAAGGGGCTTTTGTTTTGTTCACTGATGCACCTCCAGTGCCCAGAGGGGCACCTGACACACAGTAAGCACTTACATTTGTGGAGTGAGTAAATAATGAATAAAAAGAGGCTGGAGATATGTTTATTTTACAATTACAATACAGCAAATCCCTTAGACTTAACCTGATCCTTGAAATGGGAAATTTCCCTCCCTGGAGAAGGCCTGTTTATTCCTCTCATACGCTATTCTTCTCAGACTTGTGTTGCTGTCACTTAGTTCTCATGAATTTTCTCTAAAATAAATTGTAAAAGGCTAAGGGCTGAGCCTGCCCTATCCATCTCTGTATCCACAGCAGCCAGCCCGATGCCTTCCATGTAGTCGGTGCTCAATACATATAAATAGATTTGAATTGGTAAAGCATCTTTCTCCAATTTTTTTGGAGAGAGAGAGTTTGCATCTAAAGGTCACCGGGATTACTGAGTAGAAAATGATAATAGTTCAATATACTTTCTTAAAAATTATAATTACCCTATAATAGGAAGAACTACTCTAAAATAAGAAGTGATCCTCCAATAAGAGCATCCAGATTTATCAATATCCAAGGTTCTGTCAGAGTGAAAAGCATTTAAAATCAATTTATTAATAAAAAACCTTAATATTAATTTAGATATATGTATATGTACAGATGTGTACACACACATATAACTGGATTCACTAATTAATAGGCTTTCCCTATCTTTGAAGTAAGGAGAGATAAAAATAAAATGCATACTGCATTGAACAAATGGCATATGGTATGATTTATAAATATACACATTTTGTCTCTCTCTCCCTCACACACCCAAGCCCCAACTCTGCCTTTCAAAATACTGGCCTCTTGCCCTAGTTCGAGGTGCCTAAACAGAAGGCTTTAGGATCTTTGACACCATTATTTCATTACAGACTGTCGAGGGAAAAGCTTATTTGTCCACTACCACCAATCAGGAAATGCACTGGAAGACCCTTCCTCAGGACTCAGTGAGATGTTTTTAATGCCTTTTCCCATCAAAGCCAGAAGCTTCTCTAACCACATTAGCAACACCTTAGATTTGGCCATTTGCTGTATGTCAATCCAGAAGCCCAATACGAACCACATTTGCTAAGAAGCACTATCAAAAGTCTCTGTGAACCAATTCCCTAATTTTCTCCTCTTCACTGGATGTTAGCAACTGAAAAATGAAAGGGCTGCAGGGAAGAGTAGCTGGGCATTTTGAGAGAGGAAAGTGGTCAGTAAACATAGCCACACGTCAGTCTTTGATTTCTGCATGTGACAGAAGCTCGGTGCCTTGAAAGGAAAATGAAGGAGGAAAACCAACTTTTACTAAGTTCTTAGGAAGATAAACTTGTTTTTATACAGCACTGCAAGGTATTCCTTTTTATAATTTAGGGTTTTTAAAAAAATGTGTTTTTTTTATCAAGTTATATTTGCACATATTTGAATAGCCAAATAATTCTAAGAGCTTATTCTGAAAAACAGCAGCTCTTGGTCAGAGTCCTGCCACAATCAGTTCCCCAGAGGCAACCTGTCTTTAACTCTTCTAGCTGATTCCACTGGTATTTATCTTACATCTTTAAATAAGATACTTTGCTACTTCTTGGAGTTTTGTTTTGTTTTGTTTTCATTTTAGGCATTATATACTAACTCTCCATTGTAGAAAAAAAGCACTTAGCTCTCTTTCACACCTCACTCCCCTCACACCACCATTCTTTGCACACACACGTCCCACCATCTTCCCAACAAAGGTATGCTGAGATTTTGTAACTCACCATCAGTGTTCGCCCTGATGCGTACACTCCTAGACTATGCTTAATTTTCCTTTTCTGTGAAACTTTTTGTTCTCCCTAGATTTAATAACAGTGTCGACTTTTCATCTGTGTTGTTTCTACAAATCTGTGCACTCCCATGCTCTTCTCCTGTTGTGATGGAGATGGAAGGCATGGTGTAGTGGTTACAAGTATGCACTGTCTGGGTTCAAAACTCAGTTTTGCCACTTACTAGCTATGTAGCTCTGGACAAATTATTTAAACACTGAGTGCCTCAGTTCCCTTATTTATATAAGGAAGATAATAATAATTACCTATCTAATAGGGCTACTATTATTTGTTAATGCATGTATGCTTAGAATTGTGTCTGACAAACAGGGACTACTCAAACAGAAGGAATGATGACTGTTACTAGGTATGCCATTATTATATCCTGCTGAAGTCTCCCTTGGAGCCATCTGATTTGCTCCAGTCTGGATGATCCCCCATCAGGAAGATGGGGCTTTGGGACAGCAGTTCTCTATCATCCCGGGGATGCCTGTGCCTCTCTCTTATGTTGGATATCCTGCTCCGGGATCTTGTCTTGGCTTACTTCTCTTTTTGGTCGACATGGCCTCCAGCAGTCTGAAGTATCATTCTTTTATCTTCAGGTTTGATGGAAAGTTTGACTGAGTATTGGATTCTAGGTTGAAAATTATTTTTATTCAAGCTTCTGAAGACATTGGCTTTCTAGCTTCTAGTGCTACTGCCAAGACCTGATATCATTCTAACATCTGATTCACATTTTATGTCTCTCTCAGCTTTTAGGATCTTCTCTTTTGTCTTCATCACTCCTTCAGGCCCTGAGAGTCTTGGTGTGGTTCTAATTTTGTTCACTGTGCTGAGTAGTCGGTGAGTCCTTTCAATGTGGAAATGCATGTCTTTCGGTTCTGGGAAATTTTTCTTCTTATGTTTTCTCTAAATTGTTCTTTTTCTTTTTAGGAAAGCTCAACTTTAGTTTTTAATCTTTCTACTAACTTTTACATTTTTGCTATCACATTTCTGAGTCCTTCTGTTCTTTGAATATTCCATTTTAAATGAGTCTTTTCATTTTTGTTACTAAATACACCATCTCTTACTTCTCTGAGAATGTTAAAGGCAAGTTCTTTTTTTCACATTTTATTCTCCCTCTACAGTCTATAGTTCCTTCAAGCTGTATTTATTGTTTTGTTGTTGTTTGTTTGTTTGTTTTGCTTTGGTCCTACTTTGTGAATGCCTGATATTTCTTGGATGTGTGTTCACATTTCAGAGTGAGCTGTTGGAATCCTGTGTGTTCTGCATGCACAGGGAAGGCTAAGGCTTACTGAATGTGTGGTCCACTGGAACATAACCTGTGTACGGCATTTCTTGGGAATCCCTGATATTAGTATATTATGCTATTTTCTCATAGGCTGGTAAGATCCCTACAACGGCTGTTCCAATCTCCCACTGGGCAACAGTGAGGGTTATAACCATAATGGGCAGGGTCCAGGGAGGCAAGTCAGCGAAGAAGGCAGGGTGCCTCAATACCCAACGAGTAAACTTTCACTTCAGGCCCCAAACCAGAGATCCTCTGCTTTGTCCTCTCCAGAGATAAATTTTCAGGCTTCTACCAAGATGAGGCTTATTGGTTATTGGGCTGTAACAGATATGCTACACAGAACTGGGGAGAAAATCTGAGAATCTGCTTTTTGAGTAAACTTTTAATGGACAATCCTGTTTCAGCCCTATCTTTACCCTTACTTTCAAAGTAACCGGCACTAATTCCTGAATCCTGGGGGTACTGTAGTTTAAATTGAGTTGCTTTTTGACTTTATCCACTGCCAATTTAGACTTCAGCATTTTAGGGTTTGCTTACATATAGGTTCCACTTCTATAACTGCTTTTCAGTTTCTAAAATTACGTAGCTGAAGTCTCCTCTCCCACTGACTTAGTTCTCGATTAACTTATGCCTCAAAATAAGAATACCTTTACTGTTACTGTAATAGCATTTTGAAAGGTAACTGAGGTTAATGCTTATGCTCAATCTGTCATCTTTAATCACAAGTGTACTGACCTTACTTCTTAGGTAAGGTAATTGAGTGCCAGGAGAGGGAAAGTAATTTGTTGAAGTTCACAAAACTGGTAAGAAATGAAATCAGAACCTGAACTCAGGTCTGCCTGATCCTAAAGCCCAACCCTTTCCACGAGAGCGTACACACCTCCAAAAGAGAACGGGCCCTCTTCTGCCAGAAGCCATGTAGTACAGGTGGGTTCCACTCTGCAGTCAGAGCCAAGATAAATACTGTGGGACCTTGAAGATTCAAGTGATGTCTCTTAGCCTACTGCTGCTACCACATCTCTTCCACACCTTGTCCTGACTACCCCACACTTTTGCTCCATGCATCCTACCAAAAGCCGAGGCTCAGTGCTCTGACCTTAGTTTGAAAGGATTCCTAACAGGGAAAGAATAGTTCTAACAGCGGGGCCCTTGCCCCATAATATAAATGCCAACTGTTGCCTTTTCCAATGATCAAAAGACTTCTGCGAAATGAAAGAAATTCCTTCTCAGAAAATGTCTGGGGTATTTTTACCAAAAAGGAACTTTTAGGTCTCACTCACTAACAGCTATTGCTTTCATCTCATGATCAACCTGAGACCCCATATGACAAACTTACCCCATGGAACCCCACCAGGATCAATCTATTCTATATAGCTAGTGGATAAGAACACAGGCTCTATAATCACACAGGCAGGGGTTCAAATCCTACCTTTGTCACTTACTGATTATGTGGACTTTGGACAAGTTACATCAGTTCTCTAAGCTTTGATTTTTCTCATTTATAAAACAGTAATAGTTTTAACATTCACATGATAGAGCCGCTATCAGTTTAAATGAGATATTATATATTAAGCATTAAGCATAATATCTAGTAGTGCAGTTAATAACTGCTAGCTGGTATTTTCTTCTTGTTATTACCACATTAAAGAAATACTATGCATGAGAAAAAAAATGTATCTATGTATGGTGACGAATGTTAACTAGACATATTGGGATGCTCATTTTGCAAAACATACAAATATTGAATCATTATTTGTACACATGAAACTAATACAATGTCATACGTCATTATACCTCAATAAAAATGTTTATGTTACAAATTCACTTAAGATTTATTAAAATATCTACTATGTTCAGAGACTTGTTTTATACTTTGTGAAAGATACAAAAATGAATACAAATCAGTTCTATCTTAAAATGGTTTATAGTCTGATGCCAGGTAGGGCAAACACCACACGTATGCCATGTGATGTTACTAGGAACGAGTTACCTGACAGCCAGCATGCACAGCTCCTGGCCCTGCATTAAGCCTGGAGGGCATGAGGGTCGCTAAAAGCTGGATTCACTGTTTCTACGTTGCTCCCAACCATGCAAATCTTCCATACAATGTATACTGGGGACAGACTTTGGTTATATAAAAGTTTTAAAAAGTGAAATGATGCAAGCTACTTGAAGGATACCGGAGATAAACGATCTATTTATATTTTTATGGCAAAGACATAAATAGAAAAAACGCAGCACCCAAGGAAATGTTCCTTAAAATATACGTACAGCATGGATGAGAGATATGTGCACAGAACAAACAGATGCTAACTATATACCTTTTCACATCAGTCATAACTCAGCAAGATTCATTAATTCAAGGAGATTTGCCAACTACCATTATAATTACAGAAATTAACCCTCTAATAAATTGAGGCACGATATGCTTCAGAGATTTTTAAAAATATTCTGGAATAAAACTGTTAAACAGAATAATGAGTAGCTCCTAAACCCCAGTCTTGACTATTAACCCATAGGTATACATAAAATAATGTTGTTTTATATAGCATTTATTCATTCAACAATGACTAAGTATCTGCTAAGTGCCAGGGACTATCTGGTCCCTGGGTATACAGCATGAGCAATACAGACAAAGTTCTTCTTTCCATGAAATATGTTTGCTGGTAGACACTAAACATGCTAATAAATAATATTTTTTATAGATCTAAAAAATGCTGTAAAGAAAATAAAAAAGAATAGTGGGCTTGAAATATGTATCTCAAGTAAAGAGAGTTGGGTAAAAAAAAAATCTAACTTTTGAGATTTAAATTCTTTAAAGTATAGAAAGAGAGAGATTGAGAAGACAGGAGGAAAGAAGCAGGGGAAGAGAAGGCAAAGATTAAAAAAGCAAGCATCAGAGAGGAAGTGAAGGAGTTCTGGAGCTCACGAAACAGAGACAAAGGACAGATACTCATCTAGAGATCCTAAGTCCAAAGAGCCCTCATGTCCTCCCTCTTTCCTTTCAACCTACTGTGAATGGGTCCCTATCCAGAGGGAAAGGGATATAATCTCTGGCTCCCACTCCACACACACAGAGCCCTGACATACAACAGCCAGGTAGAGAGAGAAATACGCTGCCCCAGGAGACCTGGATGGGACTTGGGATTTAGAAGCTCAGACTGGCACACAGATGGCATGGAGATCTGGGGATATCTCATATTCTTGCCAGCAAGTGAGAGCAGGCACTAAGGACTTAAGAGGCCAGTCCTGTTTCTGAAGTTTGAATGAGGTACTGACATTAGTGAGTTGGCAAAAGAGGCTGGTTGGCTGCTAAGAGATGTCAGGTTTAGCATTTAACTTGATGAGTCTACCCTGGTTCATAACATATGACTTTATCAAAGAGAATTGCTCTGAAATTATCCTATGTCTCTCAAACTACTTATAAACCAAACAATAGTACATTTGTTTACAATGAGAAATATAACTGTCATTGAAATCAGAAGGCCACACGTCTGACATTTTACATACATTAATTCATTTAATTCTCACAACAGTCTGAATGCAGTCGGAAATATTATTATCTCCCTTTTAGAGATCAGGAAACCGAGGCACAGAGAGATTAAAATAACAGCAAGTGAGTGCAGAGCTGTAATTCAAACCCAGGCAGTCAGGCTCCAGATTTCATGCTCTTAATCATTAGGTTACAAGTTAATTGCAAGAGTTGTAAAAAGAGAGAGACTGGAGATCGTTTGGATCACTGGACATGTGGTAGTATCATTCTGTGGAAGTTAAAGCGCATGTTTGTATTTTACCTGCACATAATTCTTGTCATTTCACCATCTCTCTCGTCCATTATACTTTATTTTGAACTTGTTTTTGTTTTATTGTGTATTCAAGGTGTGTTGCTTGACTTATAAGAGACAAGCTTCTCTAACTTTCTGAATGAAGAAAGCAGTGACTTGTGTGAGTTTGATAGAGCAAGTTATAAATTTTCAAAGATGATAAAAGAAATCAGAGGTGATCAATCCATCACCAAAACTTTCTAGATTACTCTAGCCAACATTTATTCAGGTCCAGGTTGATAAATGTGCTCACAATCTATTTTTTTCTAGCTTATAATGTTAATTCCATTTTATTTTGAAGACACGGTTGATTATGTTAAATTCTAGTTTTTATTCCAAGTATTTCTTCTGATTGTTTTGGCCTATTTTTTTGAACCAAGGCAGTCAACAAATATGTTTTGATTATCTGCTATGTGCCAAATACTATGCTAAGGGTACAAGATGAATAAGGTGTTGGACCCTACCAGGAAGGAAGGGAAAGAGGAGGCAGGAAAAGGCAGGTAGGCCTAAAGTCACCCTCCCTGCTTGGAACGGGATAAAAGTGAAGAATCTCCTGGTAAAAGAGTAGTTAGTGATTGAAAACAACTGTGCCCTTACTAACTGTGGGTGAGGAACACAGCAAACAAAACTAAACCAAAAATACATCTGGGTCATTGTTTTCATTTTCCTGTTCCAAAATCTCAAACTCATCAGTGGGAACAACAAATGAAGAAGACATGGAGGGTTTCATATTTCCCCCTTCTATGTATTCTCTGATGAAAATAGTTATAGGGACCAAAGAAAACCATCATAGTACTAGTAAACAGACTGATAATCCAAACCCTATTAGACATTCTTTTAAAAATCCTTCCTCCTTCTATAGCAAAGGAGCCACTGGAATCTCAGGCCACAGGATATAGACCACTGATGGGCAATTCTGGAGTGGACGAGGAAACTATACGAACCCACTCCCTCAATCCACTGATAGGAAGTTGGTTATCAGATTTAAGTGATTTGTTCAAGGTTATATAGCTGCTTAGTGGCAGGGCCACCAGAGCCTATACATGTTCTTCCCTAACCTAAATCTAATTGCAGTACTGTAGCCTTGATATTAAGGGTAGCATTAGACATACTCTGAAAACAGTGAGAGATCATGGGAATAAAAATGACATTAGACTTCCAGTCAAAGTGGAGTAGGTAAATGTTGTGCTTGCCTCTTGCCAAGACATGAAAGTTACAATTAAATTACAGAACAACCATCACTGAGAACTCAAAGACTAGCTGAACAAAATTCCTATAACCAAGGAAATAAAGAAGCCATATGTAGACTGATTGAAGGGGTGGGGACTTGGAATGGGCAGGTCTCACACCCACGGTACAGCGGTTAAGAAACAAGAGGGATATCTTGGTTTTGGAGGTCCCCGCTGAGGAGTGAGGGGTTCGAGCCCCACACCGAGCTCCTCAGCTCAGGGCACCAGTGCTGGGAAGGAGTCCCTACAACCCCTGGCTGTGAAAACCAGAGGAATTGTGGCTGAGTGAGACAGAGGGCTGCTGTAGACCTTGACGCTACCGGTCTTAAATAAAGGCCTATGCAGAGACCCACTCACTCACAGTCACTTGCTCTGAGCTTCAGTGCTGGGGTAGCAGCTCAAAAAGCACCAGAAACACATGGGGAGGAGCTGGATTGACTAGCTTCAGGGAGAGGGCTGGAGTGGCAGGGGACAAGGCAGCTCTCTCTGGGTATGCAAGTGCTGGTGGATGCCATTGTTCCTTTGTTGAGCTCTCTCCCAGCCAGCAGATGCAGGTGGGCACCTATCTGAGCTATCCATTAAGTTGGCAAATACCATTCACCCCACCCTAGTGATTCCCTGAGACTCTGCATGAGAAAGTCCCAAACCTCCTCCGGTGGCTTTTTCACATAGACGGCCTATTCTGGCTCATGCTGTGGACATTCCTAAAAATCTCTCAAAAGGTTCATAAACACCAAATAAGCAGCAGCTCGCCTTGGCATGCACCACACCTCTTGTTAAATAACTCTAATAGCAGCTGGCCTCAGCTGGCAGCCTGGTTTCTGTTAGGCACTTCCAAGCCCAGCACAGTTGGCTACCAACCACAGATGACTTTGTAACTCATACCAGGTGTCTGTGAGCTGGGCACAGGAATCAGCTGACCTTGGACTGCACTGGAACTCCTCCCAAGAGGCCCCAGAACCAATACACATGGTGGCCAGCTTCAGACCACAGCCGAGAACCACTCAATTAAGTCCACAAATGACACATCCAAAGGGCTGACTTGGCAGAAACCAGAGCTCTGTTAAAGCAACTCCTATCCTGTGGAGTCAGCCCCTGCACAACAGTTTGTCCACTGGAGACATGGCCATATCTCACAGCCAGTCAGCCTGAGGTTCAATCCCCCACACTGATGTGACAACAGCAATCAAGGCTCAAATGCAACATGAATTCATACACAACCCACACAAAGAACACACCTAGAGCAACCAACTCAGGTGCTCAGATGAGGGAGACTGTGCCACTGGGTCCCATGGAACACTTACTACATAAGAACACGCCGCCAAGACTGGGAGACGTGGCAGAGCTACCTAATACAGAAAAACAAGCACAGAGATTCAGCCAAAACGAGGAGACAAAGAAATAGGTTTTGAATGAAAGAAAAGGACAAAACTATCCACCTTCTAAAAAAAAAAAAAGAATTAAACAAAATGGAGACAAGCAATATACCAGACGCAGAATATAGAATAATAGTTAAAAGGATGTCCAATGAAATTAGTGGAAAAATAGGTGAACTTAGTGAGAACTTCAATAAAAAGATAAGAAACAAAAACAGAAAACATAAAAAAAAGTCAAAAATGAAAAATACAAGAACTGAAACGAAGAATACATTAGAGGGAATCAACAGTGGATTTGATGAAGCTGAAGATTAAATCAGCGATATGGAAGACAAGGTAGCGAAAGATACCTAATTGAAACAGCAAAAAAGAAAAATAAATGACAACAGTTTAAGGGACCTCTGGGACAACATCAGACATACCAACATTCACATAGTAGGGGTGCCAAAAGAAGAAGAAGAGAGAGAGAGAGAGGATTGAAAACCTATTTGAAGAAATAATGATGAAAAACTTCCCTAACCTGGCAAAGGAAATAGATGTACAAGAACAGGAAGTGCAGAGTCCAAAGCAAGATGAACCCAAAGAGGCGCACACCAAGATACATCATGATTAAAATGACAAAGGTTAAACACAAAGAGAATCAAGTAGCAAGAGGAAAAGCAGTTATTTAGATAAAAGGAAGTTTCCAAAAGACTGTCAGCTGACTTCTCAACAGAAACTTTGCAGGCTAGAGGGATTGGCATGAATTTTTCAAAGTGTTGAAAAGCAAAGACTTAAAACCAAGATTACTCTACCCAGGAAGGCTATCATTTAGAATCAAAAAAGAGAGAGAGTTTCCCAGAAAAGAAAAAAACTAAAAGAGTTCATCACCACTAAACCAGTATTGTAAGGAATGTTAAGGGGATTTCCTAAAAACGAAAGGATCAAAAAAATGAATAAGAAAATAAAGAAAATAATTCTCACTGAGAAAGGCAAACACATAATAAAAGCAGTAGATCAGCTATACAAAGCTAGTGTGAAGGGTAAAAGGCAAAAGTAGGAAGATTATGTGTAATTATGACAATAAATTAAGGGATACATACATGTATATGCACAAGAGATAAAAAATAATGGCAATGTAAATGTGGAAGGGGCGAGTAGAAATTGTAATGATTTTAGAATGTGTTCAAACTTAAGTGACCATCAACTTGAAACAAACAGATACAAACATAGAATGATATATGTATGTGTGTGTGTGTGTGTATATATGTACATATATATAGTATATGGTAAGCACAAACCGAAAATCTACTAGAGATATACTAAGAAATCCAAATACAACTATAAAAAGTGAGCAACATACAAGAGAAGAGAGCAAGACAATAAGGAAAAGAGAAAAACTACAAAAATAATAAAAAACAATTAAAAATGGCAATCAATAACTATGTAACTATCAATAATTACTTTAAATGTAAATAGACTAAAGTGCTCCAATCAAAAGACACAGGGTGACTGAATAGATAGAAAACAAGACCCTTACATACAATGACTACAAGAGACCCATTTCAGATCAAAAGATACACACAGGGGATAGAAAGAAATAGTACATGCAAATGATAATGAAAAAAACAAAACAAAACAAAACAAAACCCAGCGTAAAATCAATTACAAGAAGAAAACTGAAAACACACAAATGTGTGGAGGCTAACTAACATGCTACTAAACAATGAATGGGTTAACAATGAGATCAAGGAAGACATTAAAAGATAACTTAAGACAAATGAAAATGAAAATGCAATGACCCAAAGTCTATGGGACATAGACAAAGCAGTTCTAAGACGGAAATTTATAGCAATACAGGCCTACCTTGAGAAATAAGAAAAAATCTCAATGATCTTATCAATGATCTTATCCCTAAAGGAACTAGAAAAAGGAGAATAACAGCAAGTGAGCAGAAGGAAGAAAATAATAAAGACCAAAATAGAAATAAATGAAATAGAGTCTAAGAAAACAAAAAGATCAATGAAATCAAAAACTGGTTCTTTAAAAAGATAAAGAAAATTGACAAACTTTTAACCGGACTCATTAAGAAAAAAGAAGGCCCAAATAAATAAAATCAGAAATGAAAGAAAAGTGACAATCATCACTACAAAAATACAAAGAATTATAAGGAAATACTATGAACAATTACATGCCAACAAATGGACTACCTGAGAGAAATGGACAGATTCCTAGAAATATACAACCTTTTAAGTATGAATCTGGAAGAAACAGAAAATCTGAACGGACTAATACCTGCTAACAAAATCACATCAGTAATCAAAAGGCTCCCCAACAAACCGAAGCCCTGAACCAGATGACTTCACAGGTAAATTTTACCAAACAGTCAAAGGAGAATTATCATTTATACTAATCACGCTATTCCAAAAAGTTCAAGAACTTGGAAGTCTCCCAACCTCATTTTATAAGGTCAGCATTATCCTGATACAAAAATCAGTCAAAGACATTAGAAAAAAATGATAATTTTAGGTCAATATTCTTGATGAACACAGATACAAAAATACTCAACAAAATATTAGCAAGCAAATTTCTCAATATATTAAAATGATCATATATCATGATCACGTGGCATTTATTCCTGGGAAGCAAGGCTGGTTCAATATCCACAAATCAATTAACACGATATACCACGTAAAAAAAATGAAGGCTAAAAAAATCACATCATTACATTAATAGATGTAGGAAAGCATCTGACCATACCCAACAACTATTTATAATAATAAAAAACACTCTCAGAAAAGTGGTGATAGAGACAACATGCATCAATATAATAAAGGCCCTATATGACAAACCTACAGCTAACATCATCCTCAATTGTGAAAAGCCGAAAGCTTTTCAGGAAACAAGAGAAGGATGTCTATTTTTACCATTTATATTCAATACAGTATTAGAAGTCCTACCAACAGCAATCAGACAAGAAAAAGAAATAAAAGGCATCCGAATTGGAAAGGAAGAAGTAAAACTGTCATTATTTGCAGATGACATGATATTGTATATAAAGAACCCTAAAGAATCCACCAAAAAACTACTAGAACTGATAAATGAATTCAGTAAAGTAGCAGGAAGGATACAAAGTTAATATTCAGAAATCAGTTACATTTTTATAAACCAATAACAAACTATCGAAAAGAAAAATTAAGAAAACAATTCCATTTACAATCACATCAAAAAGAATAAACTACCTAGAAATAAAATTAACCAAGGAGATAAAAGACCTGTGCTCAGAAAACTATAAGACATTGAAGAAAGAAACTGAAGAAGATACAAATAAATGGAAGGATATACCATGCTCATGGAGAAGAAGAATTGACATTATTAAAATGTCCATACTACCCAGGACAATCTACAGATCCAATGCAATCCCTATCCAAATACCAATGACATTTTTCACAGACTGGATCAAATAATATTAAAATTTATATTGAACCACAAAAGAACCCCAAAAGCCAAAGCAATCTTAAGAAAGAACAAAGTTGGAGGTATCATGCTACCTGACATCAAAGTTTACTACAAGCCTATAGTAACCAAAACAACATGATACTGGCATAAAAATAGACACACAAACCAATAGAACAGAACAGAAAATCCAGAAATAAACTCACACCCATATGGTCAATCTATGACAAAGGAGGCAAGAATATACAATGACAGTCTCTTCAATAAATGGTGATGGGAAAACTGGACAGACACATGCAAATGAATGAAAGTGGATCACGTTCTTAAGTGTACAAGAATAAACTGAAAATGGATTAAAGACTTAAATATAAGACCCCAAACCATAAAACTCCTAGAAGAAAACATAGGCGGTACACTCTCTGACATTGCTCTTAGTAATAACTTTTCTGACATATCACTTAAGGCAAGGGAAACAAAAGAAATAATAAACAAATGGGAGTGCATCAAACCAAAAAGTTTCTTTGCACAACAAAGGAAACTATCAACAAAACAAAAACACAGCCTACTGAATAGGAGAAGATAATTCACAGATGATACATCTGATAAGGGGTTAATAGCCACAGTATATCAGAAACTCATACAACTTAACATCCCCCCGCCAAAAAACCTCCCCAAAAATCTGATTAAAACAATGGGCAGAAGACCTGAATAGACAGTTCTCCAAAGAGGACATACAGATGGCCAATAGACTCATGAAAAGATGCTCAACAAAACTAATCATCAGAGAAATGCAAATGAAACCATAATATTACTTCATACCTGTCAGAATGGCTATCATTAATAAATCAACAAACAAGTGTTGGTAAGAATGTGGAGAAAAGGGAACATTTGTGCATTGTTGATAGGACTGTAAATGGATCTAGCCACTATGAAAAACAGTATGAAGGTTCCTCAAAAGATTAAAAATAGAACTAGCATATGACCCAGGAATTCCATGTCTGGGTATTTAACTGAAGAAATCCAAAACACTAATTCAAAAAGATATGGACACCCCTATGTTCACTGCAGCATAATTTACAATAGCCAAGATATGGAAGCAACCTAGATGTCCAGTGATAGGCGAATAGATGAATAAGATGTGGTACATATATGAAAAGGAATACTACTTGGCAATAAAAAATGAAATTTTGCCATTTGCAACAACATGGATGGTCCTAGAGGGTATTATGTTAAATGAAATAAGTCAGACAGAGAAAGACAAATACCATATGATTTCACTTATATGTAGAATCTAAAAAACAAAATAAATGAAAAAACAATACAGAAACAAACTCATAGATACAGACAACAAACTGATGGTTGCCAGATGGGAGAGGTGTTGGAGGATTGATAAAAAAGGGGAAGGGATTAAGATGTACAAATTGCCGACAAGTCATAGAGATGTAAAAAAATGAAACTTAATGACTGTGGTGCTTTATAAAACGTTGCTAAAAATAAAGCAATTTTCAAACTTGAAAAAAACAAAGGGCAAAAAGTAACCCCCAAGAAAACCTTACCATTCTCATCTTGTATCTCCCTATTGCTCTCTCTCTGTCCTCAGTTCCAGCTTCCTGTTGTACTTGAAGACTCATCTTCATCATCTCAATCTGCCACACCATGAAAGATTTACACTTAGAAATATAAATTTGAGCCTGAGAATAGGATGGCCTCCTTGCATCATCTTATTCCTGTACTTTCCGCCCCACTCCCTCCCCAGACTTCTTAAACCTAAGTAAAAAACACATAAAAATGCCTCATTATTTAAATGAAGTGTGAGACAACCAATTGCCACAAGGCACGAAAAATGATGAAGTTGAAGAGCTTCTTTTAAAAATGAGTGATTTATCCTACAGCCTAAGGAAACATATGAGGCCTGTGCCATTAGTTTTAATATTTCACACGCGCCAATTATTTGAAGCACCAGGTCAATTCAATTTAATGCAGCCAACTGTGCCAGACAACACAAACGCCAAGACAAAGGCAAAATTCAACTGGACCAGCCCTCCCTTCAATATAATTTTCGGGTTAGGCCCCCTTCTTCAACTTGAAAGCTTCTGCACACATCAACTTTACTTTTGTTTCAGTTCACACACCCAGAGGAAATATCAGAGGATAGTAAAGCAAAAAAAAATGACTACATGGCAGTGAACAAAAGATGTGTCTGCTCTTCTGCTTTGGTCTTGTCTTTCATAAATTAATCTGTAAAGCCTGGCCAGAGTGTGGGGAAAGAAAGAGGGAAAAATCTGTCACTCTTCTTCCCTAGTCCCTCAGGGTTTGTTAATCTCTTTACTCTCTTCCAAGGTAATAGTCAAATCAGCCATGCAGCTCAATTTACTTTGCCTGTGATTCTAATTGAATAAATCTAAACTAACAAAAGACGCACTGGCCCAGAGCCTTGGCCAAATTCCTCTTACTTACAACACATTCTGGCTGTTTTAATTTTCCCTGCAAGCAGGTAAAAGCACTCTGTTGTAGTCTCTGATTTTACTTTATTTTATTTAAAAAATTTTTCAATTACAGTTGACATTCAATATTATATTAGTTTCAGGTGTACAGCATAGTAGTTAGACATTTATATAACTTATGAAGTGATCCCTCTTGATAAGTTTAGTACCCACCTGGCACCATAGTTATTACAATATTATTGACTATATTCCCTATGCTGTACTTTACATCCCTGTGACTATTTTTAACTACCAATTTGTACTTCTTAATCCCTTCACCTTTTTTCACCCAGCTCCCCCATCACAGCTCCCATCTGGCAACCATCAGTTTGTTCTGTTATCTATGAGTTTGTTTCTGTTTTGTTTGTTCATTATTTTTTATTATTATTATTTTTAGATTCCACATAAGTGAAATCATATGGTATTTGTCTTTCTCATCAGTCCTTGATTTTACTCCAGAGGCAGAATGACTGTCATTTGATGTTTCAGAGGTTGCTAATATTTACTGATGGGTGAAGGGCTTACAGAATAATCTCGGAAGAATTTAAGGATCCTTGAAGGTGGGGAGGATATCTTATTTAAGTCACTTAGTTTTTAATTCAGAGATGTTTAGTAAGGTACTATTCTGTGCTTAAATACCACTTCTTCAGAATTATAAGATCTGAGTCAACTATTGGAGTTAATTTAGTCTGTTTTCTGAGTTACATTATGGTAAATCCTCAATGATCTGGAGTATGTAGCTATTCTCGTTTGTAAACATAGTCAGAGGATGGCCAATATAATAAATCTGCCACTTATTCTAGCTTCTCTCAATCTTTTTGCAGACGGAACATTCAAAAACTATACTACCTACTGGGAGTAGGAATATAGGTTGAAGCCTCAGGAACAACATCGTAAGATAAACAAGCCACTGATATTGAGTTTAAAACTAGTAGATCAAACTTTGGAGCCTCCAATCTTTTCTGTGGGGAGAGCATCACCTCGAAAGAATGCTTTCAAGGGAATCATGTGGCTAAGCATGCTGAGTGGCTTTTTAAGATTATATGTATAGAAATGCTGACATTCTTTCAGCATTTGAAAGACAAGGGTTAAAAGGAACCAATACACAGGGCCGCTGCCCCTTAAGGAAGGAAGGACCAGGCCCCAGCATGGCTGTAATACGGCTGAATGGTGATGGCGTAATGAAGAGATCCCATCTTACTGACAAATGTGGGTAACCTTCTCTGTCTGAGCTTTACTCCACTGTAAGATGGTTGTTGTAATGAACATTTCTGCTTGGTGTGCAGGTGTTTTCATTATATGTTTACTGTATATCCTTAAGAATTGAACATTCTTTCTCATGGGTTTAGTAAGTGTCCCAGCAAGCACTTGGAGCCAGGAACCTCTTCTTCTCTCCTTAACAGGGACCAAGTAGTCTTCACTTTCTCAATAATCCCACTCAATACTTGACCCTAACCACTTAAGTTTTTCTTTCACTGGTAAAATTATTCCAAGTCTTTTATTACCTTTTCCAGGCCCCTGTGTCTCATCTTGGACTAATAGAGCCCACGTTCCACTATTGGTCAGGCTGAAGACTGTGTACCAAGCAATCCATGCTGAAGACTGGCTCCCAACCTCAAGGAAATCCAGTGAAGGAGAAGGTGTAGGGTTAGTATCCCAAATCTCTCCTGGCTACCAGGACACCTCTGAACTCAAGCTTATGCTTTAATGAGAGCTAGTTGGTCACCTTGACTTTGTATAGAAGGGCAGAACATGATAAGCTAACACTCTGCTGCTGTCATTAACACTGCCCAAAATAGCAGGGAAATGTTTACTGAGTGAATGAATGTCAGCATCACTACCTGGAGCAAGCCTCCATATGTATTAAATATCCCACAGCCCATGCACATCAGCCCCCATTTGAGATTTTTCTTTTTATATTTGTTTTAAGCCCCTCTATTCTCACATCTTGTTTCTAATCACAGCTCAGAGTGAAACACATGTAAGGTAATTGCTCCTCGGTGTGCTGTGGTAGCGCTCATCGATTAAAATTCATTTTCAGAGGGAACACTATAACAAGGAGTGTTGATCAAAGCTGGATTACTATTTCAGTTCTTTGTGTCACCTCATACATTTGCTCCCCCCTTCTGGAAAAAAAAATGGTTTGTGAAGATAGATCATAAGGGAGTTAAAAGTTTTTCCTAGAGTGAAGCTATTTATTTCCTGAATTAACATAAAATAAATATTTCTTTAAAAAGCTGTAATAAAGCTTTTTCCTGAAGCTCAAGTTCCAAGCCCTTAATGTCACTTCTTCAATCCTGTCTCTCTGGGATGAGGCCATGTTCATGTCAGGATGTCGTGCACTGCAGGGACATGCTCGATCAGAGCCACAGCAAATACATTCATCGAGGCTGCCGGGGCATGGAGTATCATGAGGGTACAGAGGGATCTCTGAACACATAAATCGGGCTCTGGAGGTTTTGATGCACCCAGTAAGTTTACTCACAGGTCCCATCTTTGTGTGGTTGCCCTACCCCAGCACAAGGGACTCTGAAATGATCAGCACCTAACACAGTACAATGCATTTCAAATTTGTCCTTAAGTTATTTACAGCTGGGCAAATGACTCTCTATTCTGGAGAGCAGACCTCCAAGGTCTGCAACAGAAGCTGAAGTGAAAGGCACAGGAGAAAGTTTTGTTTTGGCTTGCTTACATTAAAAAAATCCTCTTCCATTGTTTTTCCTGAGATGCTGGGTTAGATTCCACATGCAGGATAATCTATAATGTCAACTCTCAATTACTGTTTTTAAGGGAAAAAAATGACTTTCAAAATATTCCAAAAGGTTTTAAAAGGTGAGAAAAATTTTTTTCAGAGTAACAGTTTTATCTTGGAGTAAACTATCATTAGTCCTTAATCAAAACAATGAGAAAGCTTAAACAATGAACAGTGACTTAAAAAAACAAACAGAAATACATTGACTTATAGTATTTAGAAGAGCACTATACATGGATTGTTTTCTATAGAAATAAACTTGTCCCCGCAAAATGATAAGCTACATGTGTCTGAAATATATGTCTGTATATATACATGTATGTATGTGTTATATATACATACACATTTAGATATACACATAGGTATGTATATAGTAGTAGCAGCATAGGTCTGGCTAAGGGGATTTTATTCATTCAGTGAATATTTAGTAATTGTCCAATCATTATGGTAAGCACTGAGGAAAATAGCTAAGCAAAACAAAATTCCTCCCCCTTAAGTTTATAGTTTACTGGGAAGAGACATGAAAATACTAAGTGCAATAAAATGTTAGCGGCTTTCTGATGATGTACATGTAGGCATAGTAAACACCAAAGATGAACAACTCTTTTTGGAGGATAGGGGTATCATAAAAGGGTTCCTAAGGAAAGTGATCCTTGAGTTGCCCTGTGAAGGCTGCTTGGTGGCCTCTGCATTTGAACTCTCCGATACATGGTAATCCGTACTTGGTATGTATGGTAACTCAGAGATAACCATTTTGGATAAGCAAGCACCTTCTATATTAGTTCTCTGGGTTTCATTACCTGCACTTGGGACCAAGGTAATGCAGCCTGAGAGTGTGCTGTCCTTAGAACTGTTGGTATACAAATGCAATGGACAGTTCAGTGTAGAGATGCCTGTTGAACAAAATCAGTTGGTGCACCTCCCCTCTCTGTGATTCTGTGATGACATATCAATGTAAGAAGAGCACCAAGGGAGATGAATGGTGTTTTGAAAATAAGGACAATCTTATAAAATAGCTGTTTATTCTTCTCACAGTAATCTTTCCAGTAGGAAGAGAAGTTGACCTGTCCTCCAGCCTGTACTAGAAGCAGGGCAGTGGGGGCTTTGTCATGAAATCTCTGCTGTCAGTTAGCTATGTGAGCAAACTATGTGAGCAAAGTCTATTACACTGATCTGGAAAAATAAAATTCTAGTGCCTCAACTAAGGAGGTGAGCCAAGTTCCAGATTTAATTTGTTGTTCTGCACGATATGAAGCAAAGTAGAGCTGCTATGTCTCCTTTAAGTCCTGTCACAACTACTTAACACCTGTGTAACATTAGGCCAGTAGGCTAGACTCTCTGAGCCTCAGTCCTCCCACTACACCAGTACATAATACAGTACTTCATACAGACACCCATACACACACATCCCTAAGAGGAGTACCCATGTGGGATCACAGGAAAAAGAGACTTGAAAAAGATACACACTCATGAAAAGGTTAAACATTATCTTGGGGATACAACCTTTAAGATGAGTTGAGAGTTGATTAAAGAGACAACTTACCTTAGGGTAAGTAAGTAACCCTTGGGCACTAAAGCTTTGAAGCAAGGGCAAGAAAGTAGGTGACCTTCCAAAGACCTCTGTGTTCAAGCCAGACACCTAGGACCTGAAGCAGCAGACAGGCAGCACAGGTACGCCAACACAGGGACTCTGACCACATCTTTAATGGTGAGTGGCAGACTAGTTCTGAGGGAGGACCTTGCTTGTCAGTCAGTGAAATGTTGCGGGTTTAACGTATACTTTTTCAATGCCCTATGCCTCAAGAGCTCTCACTGGCACTATTCTCACTGACCCATTTGCAAATAAGGAACCACACTAATTAAAGAAGAGAGGAAGGTAGGTCTGATTCCCTAATTCACAACAAAAGGTGGCCTTTCCAGGCACCACAGAGTTTCCCACAGCGCATTTATGCAATGGCCTGATGAACTTTGGACCAGTCTCCTCTACGTAAGCAAGAAGAATTTACTTCTCATTCCTGAAAATCTCCAAAAATATTCTGAATATGTCTGACATGAATCCCAGATGAACTCAAATCTTCAGGAGTTCTTTAAGTGTAGAGTATAAACATTATAACATTTCACATGCAAATTCCAAATACACTGAAACCAACATGGCTTCCAGTTAAATGATAGTTCCCACGACAAAGGTACAAAGGTACAGTAACAGGCATTGGGAACACACTGGCAGCCAAATAGAAAGCTGAAAAAAACATGTTAAAATTAAAAATCCAATCACCTTGCTGTAAAACACTAGAATGTACTTTTAAAAACTTCATCTCATTTTAAACTTATAATACTACTTTTAAGGTTATTACACCATTTTTTTTAAGATGATGAACCAGTGGCTCAAAGATGCTAACTGACTTGTCCAAATGAGAGAGAAGATGGAGTTAGAAAGCAGGTCTCTTTCTACTACAACAATCGACTTAATTGCGCACGCATCTCAGAGAAAACTCTTAAGAAGTATGTTTTATCTAGTAGTGGACAGGCTAGATAAGCTGCCTGACAGTTTGAGCACTGCTATGGGAAGGCTCAGATTGCCTGTTGCCCTCACTGCCCTTGTATAAGTCTCCCTGTTCAGGCTACAAGACCCTAGCAGCAGGCCTCTGATGAATGGACCAAAAACGGGTGCTGGTCATGCAGTAATGAGTGATCTGAGCTCTGTCCAACAGAGGCCCGCATCCTGGTGGTGACTCTATAGACCAATCAGATCCTCCTTCCTGAGGAAGCTGGACATGCCACAAACAGAAGAAAGTCTTTAGAAGTGAAGAAGGCACCACCATGGTTGAAACCTGTAAAGGGAGCACATAATAGAGGCATGGGTCAAGCTTCCCGGATGCTAGCAAAGTACCCAATCCTGAGAGATCAGTGCTCAGCGAGGCCTGCTCTGAGAAGCCTTGGGTTTTATGTCTCCTCTACTAGTTTATACAACCTCTAAGCAAGTCTCTGGTCCCCGAAGAAGCTCTTTTCATTAACCCAAAAGAACAAACATGATTATTTTAAAGTCCTGTATTAGAATACAGACTTGGAGAATGACCAAACGTCACCATCTCCCTGTGTATGGTATAGCATCCCCAGGCAGAAGTCACCCTTCCAAAAGGGTGCTCCTTGTGTTCATTGCCCATCTTAGACATCAGACTGGGACTGAAATTGAGACATTCATTAATTTTCCCATAGGCAGCTGCTGTGGGATGAATGTGCCCCTCACCCTAATCCCCAGTACTTCCAAATGTGGCTATAACTAGATAGGGTCTTTACAGAGGTAATTAAGTAAAGAGATCATACAGGTGGCCCCTAATTCAATATGTCCTTATTGGGATATTGAGATTGGGATACAACACATACAGAGGGACGACCATATGAAGGCACAGGGAGAAGACAGCCACCTGCAAGGCAAAGAAAGAGCCCTCAAAAGAAACCAAACCTGCTGATACTTCTAGCCTCCAGAACTGTGAGACAATAAAATTCTGTGGTTTAAGCCACTCAGTCTGCGGTATTTATTATGCAAATTAATATAGCAACCTTCAAGCTGGGACTCTATAAAGATACCAAAGAGGCCAACAAGTGAATAAGCTATATGCTAGAAGCACCACAGTGATTCGGTAGGAACACGTCCTGTGCTCAGACTGCTGGGGTTGAATGCTGGCTCTGCCACTTAGGAGCTATGTCTCCTTGGGAGAGACAATTTACCGCAGCTGCGTTCTACCTAAAAGGGAGCCCAGAATACTGCATGTCTTGAAGGAGGGTGGTAAAGGTGTAATGAGATTAGTGAGTAAAGACAGTGTAGTGCCAAGTAAACAAGTCCTTAAGAAAGGTTCACTTTCATTCTTACGCAGTTAATTAAGACACCATCAGATAGGCCTAATTGGATGTAATATATAGAGGAAGGGGATATTGATATTCAAGCATTAGTCTAACTTAGGTCCTCATTCTGCTCTGGATCCCTCTTATTCATCTTCCTCATCATGAGTTTGCCAAACTCTTGGGAGTATCTTGCACCACTGAGCTCCAGGACGATGGTTGTGTGTGTCAATTTGTCTCCCTGTGCATTTGCCTGAAGCTCACTCTGAGAGTGTTTATGGAAAGATCTGATAAAGAGGCTTTGCTTCTAACCAATGTGTTTTATGGAATTCTCACCATCTGGTGCCTGGCGTGGCTTTTCTTGGTTTCTGAGGCACTCTGCTCACTACCTCAGCTCTCTCGGACATGTGAACTGCTGGTGCCGGTGCAATAACTCACTGGTCGAAAGAGACACTTAGGCTAACAAAGAAAGTTCCTAAGTGCCAAAGAAAGTACTTAGGCATTTAGATGAACAAAGAGGCTCTCAGGGGACATCAATAAGAACTTCCCCCACCCCACCCCCACCCTCGTTGTACTTCCAGGAGGCCTCTGATGGGCTGCTGGAGGTGAGTAACAGAAATTTACTCTGCTGATTTGATGGAGAAGGGAAATTTATTTCAGAAAGCCAGAGGTAAGGCGTGCCTTCCAGCCCCAGGAAAGCACAGGAATGAGACTTGATGGCCCTCTGTACTCCATCTTGGCCTCCCATCTCTACTTCTCTCTCTATATCTGTTTGGTTCTCTTCTCTATAGACTGCCATTCTTTGCCTTTCTGCTCACGGCAAACAGACGTGAAAGGCACCTTGTCAAAAGAAAGACTGAATTTCTGTCATCCCTAATTGTAAATTCTCTTCATGGGTCAAGCGTCTGTCTAAGTCCAGTCAGCTGAGACTGGGAATAGGGGGTGGGGGGAAAGGGACTGTAGAGAAGAAGCCTCACTGCACAAAATGGTTGCCATAGCCCAATGCTCTGTTCTGGACCAGGAGAGAGAAATTCACAGAGAAGGGGAAATCACTGGGAGCCTGGAGGATACCCCAAAAGGTACCCACTATACCATCAAACCTTAGCTACAAAAGCTTAGGGTTCTGTAGTCAAACTCAAACTCACTATCATATGAACAACACTTCCTCATAGAGTTTTACTTTTAGTCTTCCTGATAAGTCCTGTCATTTTCTTAGCTACATCCAATGGTATGATTTTATATATGATTTTGAATTTTGGCATGCTGATTAGACATCTCCAAACAGGAGATGCTGTTTAAAACCAATCCATGCTGATTAAAAACAACAACAAAAGCCTATCACACTTCTGTAAAACTCAAAAAGAAATGCAACTGCTTTTTGTAAATTAGTGAAATGATGCTATTTTAAAACACATGTCCAACAGTTGATGTGCTTTGAAAATTATTTTTACATGAAATAGATTTTAAAACAGCAGTAGATAATAGCAAAACAGTGTCATCTCTTAAAAATGACTGATATCTCTTATTTCATAAACACTGACAAAAACTAGTTGGTATTCACTTACATCATCCAATCAACTGCTCATTGACATCCAAATCATCATACAAAGTGCTGTGTGCCTCTTGCAGGATCCCTCTGGGATTTAGACTCTATGGAGCAGACTCTGGGTCTGAATCAAAACCTTGATTAACAAAGATGCAGGTCCTGTCCAGAATGGAAGGCTCATCAAATATCACCCTGCAAACAGGTGTGCCAGCTACAAATTCCCATTCCGTCCTTCCTTTCCACATGGCTTACTTCTCATTTCCTCCACTGTGCTTTTCTACCAGCAACGTACATACAAAGTACGTCTGAGAACCACTTGATATAAGACATTTAATTGCTTATAAAACTCGAACAAAAAAAAAAATGGGCAAAGTACTTGAAGAATTAAGAGAAGAATTCAAATGACTAACAAATACATGGAAAGACTATTCACTAGTCATTAAAACAACCAGATGCTCTGATAAGTATATGTAAATAAATCTAATATAAGAAAGAAAAGGAGGAAGAAAGGAGAAAGGGAGGAAGAAGGAGAAAAAAGGAAATAACTCCTAACCTTCAAGAGGTTAAGAGGCAATAAAAAATTTGCAGTAATAAGGAGCTAGTATCCAGGATATACAAAGACCTCCTAGAGCTAAATTTTAAAAAAAAGAAAACAGAAAAAAAGGACAAACAACCCAATTTAAAAGTTTTCAAAGGACTTGAATAGATATTTCCTTAAGAAAGGTATATAGATGGACAATAATCAAATGAAAAGATCATTTAGTCACCATGGAAAAGCAAATCATACCTGCAAGTGGACCAGAGGGAGGGTCAGAGGGTAGGAAGAAAAGAAAGCAGAAAGAGAGAGAAGGAGGGAGGGAAGAAGGAAAAGGGAGTTTTAGAAAAGATATGGAGAAATTGAAAACCTGTACAATGAAAATGAAGGTGGGAATATAAAATGATTTAGCCACCATAGAAAACAGTTTGGCAGCTCCTCAAAAAGTTAAACAAACATAGAATTACCAAATGACTCAGCAATTCTACTAGGATAAACCCCAAAGAACTGAGGACACAAGGACTCAAATAAACACTTTTACATACATGTTTATTTATTCACAGTAGCCAAAGGTGGAAATAACACAATATCCATTGAGAGATAAATGGATAAACAAATTGTAGTACATATATACAATGGAAAATTATTCAGCCTTAAAAGAACAAGTATTGATACATGCTAAAATGTAGATAAAACTCAAAAATTTTAAGCTAAGTGAAAGAAGCCAAACACAAAAGGTCACACATTGTATGATTCAATTTTATATGAAGGTTCCACAACATGGAAACTCAAAGAGACAGAATGCAGCAGACAAGTGGTTGCCGGATGCTGCAGGGTGGAGGCGGGGAATGGAAAGCAGTTGTGTGATGGGAATGGGGTTTGTCTGGGGTGATGAAAATGTCCTGCAACTGGATAACCAAAAAGAGGTGACCGTTGCACAGTATTGTGAATGTACTGAATACCACTGAATTGTCCCTTGAAAATGGTTGCTTTTGTCATGTGAATTTCACCTCATTAAAAAAAGGTTTAGAGTAGCCCTTCTACGGGGATACCATTTAAATGGAGACCAATTTTAAATAGATTTGAATCCCTTAATTCGAGAGACTTTGGATTCAGAGGTCAAATGCAGTAGAGCAAGTGATGGCTGGGAAGATAGTCGCCTTCTATCTGCTTTGGACTGTTTGGATCTATTTTTCTGCAAAATATACCCATGTGATACTTTAACAGATACAATTTCTTTATTTTTATTGGGAAGTGGGGTGGAAAACTAGTTTTAAAAACATAATGCAAAGGCCCGATTGATAAACAAATATGAAGTTTTATAATTATTGATTGTTTAACTTTATTTTTCATATTTAGTGATGATAAAGAACTGAAACCACCATCTAACTAAAATTATTAGCCACTCAAGGCAGCATCCCAACAGATCATAATAGCTATTTTTCACAGTTGCTTAAAAGTGTGTCAGAATGACTGAATGCACTTTTAATTAAACAAATTTGCGATTATGAGTATAATAACTCCTTGCCATTTTTACATTACGGCATGAGCTAGAAATAAAAAAAATCCTCCTTGTAGTAAGTAAAAACTAAGTAAAAGTTTTATTTAAAATAGTTAAACAATATAATTACAATATACAAAAGTATAAATCTGGTCATATGTTATGGGGTCCAATTTCAGGTCTCCACTTGGTCCAGCCATTGTCCCAGCAAAGTTGCCTGCAGGGAAGGATAGTACTGAAGACCTTAGATAATTTAAAGGCAGGGAGGAAGAACTCCACACGAAAAGGCCGTGGAGATGAGCAGGAGCAGGCGGCGACCACTGCCTTGGAGTCCCAGCTAAAATCTCTAAAACACATTTGTTTTCTGAGAAGCACTTAAAACAGCTCTGCTTTGAAGGTTGAAAGGACCTTGAATTATAGTTGTCTATTAACTATTAGGAATTTTCCCATTTTGAATATCTACATTGATCTCTTTTACTTAAACTATGCTAAGAATAGCTTCTATTCAGACTAGTCTTTTCAAGAATTTGATCTGATTAATATTGCCAGATACATTCCTGTATCAGACATGATATAACATTCTTTGGGATTCATATTTAAATAAATTCTCTTGTGGTAAGAATCCTGAAATGAGAAGTTCAGTGTATAGGTACTCGTTGTAAACAATGATTACCTACCCAATGCACAGGTAATCAACTTAAGTTAAAAAAAAAAAACAAAAAACATTCTAAATATAATTAACTCTGTTTTCCTTGCAATATGTTCCTCACACCTTTATTTCCTAGCTTTCTTTCTCTCATTTTGGGGAGGCTGTTTTTGGCTTGAGAGGTGAGTGCAGGTCAGGTCTAATTTTAGAACTGAGTGTACTTTGTACTGTACAGCACTTCTGCTCTTAAGGGGTGGTCTCATCTTTTGGCGTAGGCAATTCCATGCGGGAGGTGACTAGATTCCCCTGCTATACAAACTAAAGAGAAGTATATGCAATCTTAAGGAGTTTTTTCCTCTTCATGTGCCATTTTAAGAAATGCTGATCAAAGTATTGTTCAAATTCCAAATTCCATTCATATTTTCAGGTCTTAATTTACATGCCATTTGCTTTCTTCAGTTAAATACACTATTGCCTATGAAATGAATTTAACGAGGTTTGTCTTAAGTGAGCCACCCCAGTGCTACGATGGGATCTAGTCACTAATCATCACGTCTGTATAATTCCTGCTTTTCAGGGAAGGCCTAGAGATTTCAAATGTCTTACTTCGTCCTTTACACAAGTTATATAAGGAGGGAAAATAAAAACAGGGAAGTGATAGAAAAGCAAAACTTCTCTGCAGCATTACTGAAGTAATCAAATAATCCCCACTGCTCCTCCAACTTCATCCCTAACTCAGTGTCAACCACCACTCTCGCAATCACACAAGTCAGGACTCTGGGAATTACATTTCACTCTTCCATCTCCATGTTCTCTTCCTCAAACGGGCCCAACTTTCTTATGGGTTTTAATTCCCAAATACCTTTTCCATTAGTTAGTTTCTTCCCACAAGGCCCCTGTCACTCTTTTCTCTCACTCAGACTACTGGCCGACAGTCTCAAGACAAATAATTATTTAAAAACTGCACACAGCTAAATTAGCTCAGTGGCTCCCGCCCCCACGTGTTTTACCAGGTAAGTCCACATTTTTATAAGGGAATACAAGGCCTTTACAATATGGCCCATTCCAAACCCTCCACCTGCTTTTCTCCCCATTGCTTTTATATGTTTGGCACATTAATTACTCTCATCTCTCTGCCATCTTGTCTTTGTGCACACTGCCCATTCTGCCTGGAATTTCTTGGCCCCTTCCATATGTAATTCCCATTTGTCTTTCAAGATTTACCTAAACCATGATCTGTAAAAGATTTCTTAGCATTTAAAGCAAAGTAAGATGCCCCTTTTGGAAATCATGGGGGTGCATCTGTCATCTAAGTCACTTTTCGTATTGAATTGCAAATACCTGATATGTGTACCAGTCTATCGGACTGTTAGTTCCTTGAGGACAAGCACTCATTTTTAAAAGTCATTTTTATATCTCTTGACCATAACAGCATAGTGCCTCACCTACGGTATGTGTTCAATACATGTTTAATGGAATGAATGAGTCACAACTTTAGATAGCATTACTTTTTAGCTACTCTAGCTAAGAGGGGAAAAAAACATTTAAAATTCATACTGAAAAGAAACATCTGGAGCCTAAGGGCCAAGCCTCATCTCTGTGGTGCTCGAGAGTTCTCTGACAAGGAAGCTGATTACTTCAGCCTGACACCTCTTCCTTCCTGTCCTCTTGCAGTGCCAAAACCCTGCGATTACTCATGTCTTAAAACTCATTCGGTCTCAAGTGATGGAAACCCACATCAAACCATTAGGGGAATTACACTTGCTTATGGAATCTGAGGAAGGAGTGAACAACTGAGCTGTGGGAAGCGTGGGGTGCAGCTGGACCTCAGGACAGGATGGAACCGGGGATTCAGCCATGCCAGCATTTTCCTTCCATCTCACATCTCTGTTCTGCCACTTGCTTCTCTCTCTCTGCTCGCCACATTCTGCTTACTACAGGAAACATGGCCAGAGAGAGTTCATAGCTCTATCACTTGCAGCTTTAAGCGTTTCAATTTTCCATCCTAGCATTATACAGAAAAGGCCTTTATTTGACCAGCTTTGTTAGGTGCCTACCCCTGGACCAATCAAGTATGCCAAGGGGCAGAGTCCTACTGTAGCAGTGTGGAAGCTCCCCTACTGACCACGTATATGGGGAAGAAGCTGCTTCTAGAAAAGAATGCCCAAAGCTCATGTCTACTACTCCTATTACTCCAAACAGAATGGCTTAGGTACACAGTGGTTTGGAAACTTTGCATTCAAGAGATCTGAAGTTTCTCTGTCTTCTCGTATAGATGACATTTTTCTTCCTTTCATATTACTTTAATTCAGAACTTTTCCTCTCTCCTCATCTTGGGGCAAACATACATACAAACACATTATAATGTGACTCTTTTCTATCCAACCCTGTGATTTCCTCTCTTACAATCAGAAAATGGTTTCCTAGGTAACCATGAGTAATTTGCATACTTCCAACACCCCAGTTTTCTGGTTCTGGGAGCTCAGAGCTTTAAAATACATTTTATATAGAATATGACCAACCTTCTTAAAAGCACTTTTCTTTTTTCTTTTTCTTTTCTTCCTTTTCTCTATCTGAACATTTGGTCCAAACCACATTATTTTTAAACAGTTTACTCGGAACCCAATTTATTGCAACTCAACTCCTGTCCCTAGGGAGCAATCCCCATCCTACTCTATTTCTCTCCTATAAGAAAGGGCCATAATCAATAGTAAAGAGTTTTGGTCACCCAACTGGAAAATGTTACCAACTGGGGTATCTTTTGGGCCTGCATAGAAAAAGATGTCAGTTATATCCTGAGAAAACATGACATAACATATGTTGTTGCTGAATTTTCCTTTTTTTATAAAGGAAAATGTTTACTGAGTACTTACTATGTTCTATATCCCAAATATAGTAGAAGGTGCAAGATCCAGTGCTTGATAGTAACTCACAGTGCAATGATAGAAAAATGAATCAATACAACGCAATGTGGCAATTGCCAAAATGGAATAATGTGCTAGAAAAGCTCATTTCACCATTACCATAGAATTCCAAAAACTGCATACTGTGTACATTGAGGGGCAGATGATCTGCTAGGAGAAACTCCCATATTTAATAAATGCTGGGATAAGCTATTATTCCAGTAAAATTCTATGTAAATGTCTAGACCACGGCTGTCATCTCTTGAACAAATATTTCACCTGCTTAATTTTCACTACAAGTTTCCTCTCTTCTCATCTTACTATTGTCACTTTCCTTCAGGGGGAAGTAGAGACTAAGAAAAGTAGCCATATCTGTCAAACACAGAATATAAAAACTTTTGTGGAGTGTTCTTTCTCCTCTGAAACTATTACACACATAAGCCATCTTACAAAATAGTTATGTTCACAGAAGACTATAAGGCAACTGGCATGTTATTGATTTTGTCCTCATATCTAAATTGTGCTCCCATGGAAAATATTTTTAGTCTCAACTGAGATTTAGTCGGGTCTGAGCTGAAATCCTCAAGCTTTCCTTTGCACGTATTTACCTGAAGAGGAAAACCTAAGGAGAGGATTTGGGGGAGGGGCCTTGCAAAGTAGGTAAAAAGATGAGGCTCAAAGGAGAGCTGCTAGAGTCCCAGATAACAAGTATGACATCAGTGGTGCAAGGCATAGCTCTGCACAAACCCGAAATAACATAGGACACCAAGAAAACTCCAGTGATGTCCAGCAAGAAACGCCAGGGGCCCGACAGGGGCATCGTCTCCTTCAGTGGAAGTAAGTTTGTTTGATCCCTTTGGGATTTCCAGAAATACCTGAGGAGGATTTTGCAGGAGACAGATCATGTGAGCAGGTGAGTGATGACATGCTGGGTATACCTGAATATAAGTTTCCTAATTTATTTTCTAAGTATCTGACTAGTCCTCTTACTGTCACAAGTGGCCTCTACCAACCCAGAGTTTCCTTATTTGCACTGCATTGCTTTGCAATGTCCTTTTCTTTTTGTGAATCTTATGGAACATTCCACCTCGCTCTGTCCTCACTAGACACCAGTTCAAATTCTCATGATAATACCTTCCTTGGTTCCAAAATACATTTGAGTAAGATCACAGTGAAGCTATAGACTATTAAAACAAAACAAAACAAAGAGAAAACAAACTGAAGTTTCTGTAAAGACCTGCTGGTCTCCTGGATATTTTAACTTAACTCCTCACCCCCATTTCAGATTCAGCCTCATTCTGGACTTCAAGCCCAATCCTAGCTCTAAGGAGGAGACGATCAAGAGCCCTGGCCCGCAGCTCACCCGCGTGGCATTCAGGCAGTCCTGCTGATGATACTGCTGCAATGCCTGGGGTTCATACCCCAAAAGGGGCCTCCACATTCCTCTGTAAGTAAGCCTACCTATGACTCCCTTCCACCAATAACTGGATTGCTGCCTCCAAGTCAGGCTTCTCTGTGACTGCCTTTCTGCTCTACCACACTCTTTACTGTGCTAACTGCTCGGCCTCTACCAAATGTCCCTAATAAGATATCCCAGATCTTGGGTGCTTTTTGGATCATCTGTGCATACCACTGGTCCCTCCTGGAGTTGATCTCTCATTCCTAATGTGCCTGCCCCCTGCCTTCTTACGTACACCCTCCTGGCTGCTGCTTGACCCTAAGTTACGACCAAGTTAAGAATAATAACTAGCCTGAGAGATGCAAGGGGCTACTGCACGGCATTGCCCTATCTTATACACTGTGTGAGCCGTGGCCCTGGTTTTGTGTGATGCTGAAGCCCAGAGGGATTGGCTTGTTTCTTGCTCAGGAGGAGACCAGCAAAGTGGCACCCAAGTCTGTCAAGGCTATTTCTCCTGTTCAGAAATTTTAATTTTTGAAAAGTGACTTAAAGTGGTCCCACTTGTATGTCCCTGAGACCTCTTTATAAAGCAGAGGCTCACTGTTAGAGACTCAACTCCAAAATCTATAATTACGATAATTGTTTGGTTACCCTATGTAAAATTCTGAGGCTGTACAGTGTCAGGCTGTATTTAGATTCATAAATTTCTTGGTTACTAAGATACATCATTAACTGTGATGGCTGTGGAACATTCAAGGCCAAGCCCCTGTGGGGTATGAAGAATGAGGTAACTGACACAGGAACAGACAATGGTGGTGGGTATGGGAGAGCAACCCCCAATTGCTGGCTCTGGGCATCACATCTAGGTGATACCCAGTCATAAGAAGTGACTTTGTGAACTAGGATAACAAACTGAAAGAACCAAATCAATTTAGAGCCTTATTCATAATTGCCCAAAATGATGGGGTGGGACTCTCCCCCACCATCCCATTTCTGCTGATGATTCTGTGACTTGTTTTCCCCTCATAGGTTGTCCTTGGTGCACATTTTAATTTGCTTTAATCTGATCAATACTGTTAGGATGGGACAAGGAAACATCAGGGGACGTGAGGTACTCTTATCTTGCATCTTGGAAAGAGAGCATTCAATCTCCACACCACAAATGGGTACCTGGGATGCCAAGGGAAGACAGTACCCAAAGAACCCCCTAAAAGCCACTAATTGAAAGTTAGAGGAAATAGTGGCTTCATTGTTAATTTTCACAAAAGTGTGCTGTAAAACGGCAGATAACTAAAGATGCAGCTCATTCGATTCTTGGCCTCTATCCTTGTCTAGCTGTCGTCAAGCAGCCTCTCTGCTTCTTCCTGCACTGTGCAGAGATGCTATTCCTGGGGTCCTGCCAGGTCAGCACTGACGGTAATCCCAAAGATTCCTTCAGCAAATGGTGACGTGCTGGGGGATGTGGCAGAAACATAGTGTTGAGAAAATGAACTAATTGTGTTTTAATTTGTCTAACACTGGTGGCAAACGGGGCTGCTATGTGACAGCGATGAAATGCACTCCTTGTGGACTGCTTTGAAAAGAAGGCTTTGGGAAGGAGGAAAGGCAAGAAAGGTAGGAAGAAACAAAGATCTGGGCTAAAAATAGTTTTCTTAGAATTGCTTTCTGGGCTCTCAGAACCACAACAATAAAAGTTCTTATACTCACAACACTAGCATTGCAAGAAAAACGAAGAACGGGAAAGAAGCCAGGAGAGTTCCAAAGCGGGCTTGGCCGCCTCTAGCCATCTCCTTAGTACTGCAAGCTATCAGTTTCAAGAGGACGCCACTTCAGACAAGCCAGCCAAGATTAGCTGTAGCTGGCTTTTCATTGCTGACCAACCGTTAAGTTCAGATAACTGCACTTACTTGGCTCTGTCAAAAGGAACAAGATCAGGAAGTAATTTGCAAACCAGAGATGTCATTCCACCTACCACTGTCCATAGTATTTTTCTAACACACAACCCAGAGAACAGCCATACTGACTGCATAGCTCTGCTGACCAGAAGCTCTGTCACTTTACAAAGAATTTCTTTTTTTCTGATTAAAAATTTACTCTTTAAGTTGCAGGAAGAACATGCATCATTTCAGAATGACAGTTTTACATGAAGTCTCATTCTGCTTCCCTTTATTATCAGAATGTCCTAGTCATATGTATCTGGCTGCTAAATCCAAGACTCCTAGCTATATGGAGGTTATTCTTTATTTTAATAAACAAAATAGGTTGATTGTGAAAGCTATTGGTTTGTGCTGAATTCTTAACAACTTTTTTAGAACTCTGTGAAGTTTTCAAAGCATTTCACATGCACGGACTCGTGTAATTTTTGCAGCTACCATTTAAGGATGATATTACAATTCTCGATGGTAGATGAGAAAAGTGAGGCTCGGAGAGTACCAATATCAGATATCTAGGATGTGGAAAGTTAAGATTCAACTCACAGTTTCTGACTTAATTCTGAGTTCTTTCCAGTGAGCTACACTGTCTCTACTTCTTATGTCATAAACTAAGTTTCTCTAAGGAATAAAGAAGAAGCAATTTATCATTTACCAAGCTTCATGTAGCGAGCCTCTTTACACTAATATAAACATTGTGAGAAGATGAAAATGAGCTACCATACCATAGTCCAACGTAAGGAGTTTCTGTCAAGTGGAATTGCCTAGAAAAGTTTAAATGCAAATGAACAATAAAAGATATGACTGAGCCAACAATTAGGAGGAGTTACATAGAGTTCTATATATACATGGAGTAGACTGGTGGGAGATAGGGAAAGATGAAGGCGGTACTTGGGTATTTGTTCTGAAAAACTGTCCGGTGAATCTTTCTTTCTGAAAATGCTCAGCCTGTGCTTCTTGTTCTGGAAAGCAGGGTTGAGCTGTTTTATTAATGATACCTGACTAGATCAACAATGGGTTCTTGGCCCAATAGTGTTCCATCCACAGACTGCCCAGAACTCTGGGAAGCAGCCTGCTGCCAAGGACTCTGTCCAAAAGTGATGATCACAGTTTGTTCAGTCAATTAGGTTAGTTCCTTTCAGAATTTGTACTGGTATCATGGAGAGGACTGGCCAGAAAAGACTTTGGCCAGTGCAGAAAGAGGTGGGGATGTTAATCTATATATAAGTGGGGGCAGGTGAGTGAAGGATACAGAAACTGAACAGGAGGAACAAGGAGAGGGACAAAGGAAGAGGCACCCAGAGGCAGATGGTCACTGGCCCTGAGATCTGCCTTGGTTCTGAACAGCTTCCCAGTTCTGATTCAGGTGTATCCTTAAATAAATCCCCGTTGTCTTAAAGTGGCCACCGTGAGTGAATGTATCCTGGCAACAAAAAAAACCCTAAATATCTGGAGTTCTTTTTATGGAAACACAAATTTTCTACTAAAGAGCATTTACTCAACATTAATTAGAATCAGAATTGAGTACGTCTCATTCACAAGGTATCAGAAGGGAGATAAACATAGAAGGCTTGCTATCCTGTCTCCTTGGTAAATCTTCCCAGATCAATGGCCTCTTTCCTCTGACTCTATAGCCCTAGACATGTGCCTCTTATTTTAAGTCAACCAAAGTTTACTGAGCATCAAGTATGTGCAAGAAACTATGCAGACCATTTATTAGGCTTAATCAATCTTACTGTCACCTTATGCTTTTTATTGCTAGTTCAATTTTCCTGTATTATTTGTCTCCATAAAAACTGGGATCTTGCCTCAACATCCTTGTGGTCCCAATTAGTTCAAAGTTTTCCAAAACACATGAACTCAAGAATCAACTGGTAAATATATTTATGGCATGTCTGCATAAAGTTCAAGGAAGTCTAAAAATGTTAGTGCCTGAGTCAGAAGCTACTGAGTTCAGGTTAAAAAGAAAACAAAGAAATATCTGTATAAACAGTAATCCTATTGATATGTAAAACAAGGTCAGAGGCCTGTCCTCTTGACCCACAAGGCTAAGTAGACCAAGGGCAGACATCTGACTGGAGTGGAGTCTGTTCACCAGCTGGTCAGGAATCTATGACCTAGTGAGAAAAGCCGAATTGGGCCAACTGGTTTGCTTTGTTGAAAGTGTCAGAATTGGACAAGAGACTTCCAGTTGGTGCTCAGAGCTGGAACCTGAAGGTCATTTAGACTTGGGCTGGGCAGGATATTTTGAACTCTGCAAGATACAAAAGAGTAGAAGCTGTATGGTGGAAAGGTAGGGAAAGATAGAGTGAGTGTGAAAAAATAAAATGGCATAGAGAAGTAGAAATTGGTAGACATAGCATAGAAAGAGTGATGGAGACAGAGAAAGGTCAGACCCTGCCTTACTTACTACTCTTTCGGAAGTCTAGTTGGTTTGTCCAGCTTTTCCTGTGTTATATCAAGTATGTTTCTTGGAACCACAAGAACCGCCACTATGATGCCTCTCCTTTGTGAGGTCCTTCTATCCATTCTCCCAGCTGGTCATTATATAAAAATAATGCACAATTTTAAGAAACCCGTTTTATAAGAAATTAGACAGTCTCTGTTAAGTGATATCCCAATAGTTCTCAACTGGGGGCAATTTTGCCAGCCAAGGGATATTTGGCAATGTCTAGAGACATCTCTGATTGTCATAAAGGGGTTTGGGATTGGGTGTGTGCTATATCTACTGAATAGAGGCCAGAGATGCTGCTAAACACCTTACAAGGCACAGGAAAACCCCCATAACAAAGAATTATCTGGTCCAAAATATCAGTAGTGCAGAGGTTGACCCAGCACCAAAGGGGGTGATAATACAAAGCATATACCATCTTCTACATTCAAAGGTCAGATTTCATTTGATACGCACACATGGAAAAAGTCAAGACTGGGAAAACGTAAAAATGTAGAGTCGTATTAGGGTGTTGAGATGGTGGGTGAATCTCCATCCTTTTTATTTTCAAAGCTTTATGTGTTGGCATTTTTATTGGGTGCTATTTAGAAAGAAAAAAAAAACAAATAAACACACCCAAAAAAATAAAAAAAGAAATAAAAGAAAAGAAAAAGAAATAATAGAGAGAAAGAACTGGCGAAGTAGGAAGGAAGGAAAAGTCATTAAAACTGCCTCATCCACAGCTGTTCCACACCACACCATTAAGAGTTATGACCAGGTAATGTCCACAACTCACCACTCAGAAGAGGGGCCAGCCACATTGAAAAGGTACCTCGCATGGTGAAGTCCCTCTTCAGAATTCTGTTAAAAATGATAACATATGTTCCAGTATACCTACAGGACTACCCTGGATATATATTGCAGGTTTGGTTCCAGACCACTGCACTAAAGCGAGTATCACAATAAAGCGAGTCATACAATTTTTTTTGGTTTCCTAGTGCCTGTAAAAGTTACACTGACACTATACTGTAGTCTATTAAGGGTGCAATAGTAGTATGTCTAAAAAACAAAACAAAACAAAACAAAACAGTGTATATACCTTAATTAAAACTACCTGATTGCTAAAAATGCTAAATATCACCTGAGCCATCAAGGAGTAGTGATCTTTTTCCTGGTGGAAAGTCTTGCCTCCATGCTGATGAAAATGCAACATCTGCAAGGTGCAATAAGGTGAAGCACAATAAAATGAGGTAAGCCGGTACTTTTGCCAAATTTTTAAAAACTGCAAGTGGTCAGTCACAAAGAACATAACACTGTGAGAAAGATCAAGTAGGGCTGAGGAGAGCGGGGAGAGCTAAGACTCAACTCTGCTGTCCACAGTTCAGCATGTTCGCCTCTAGCATCTCAGCTCCAACCAGACCCCAACTAACAGTATACGGATTCAGGAAAACTGTCCATGAGTGTTTAAACAGGATGTGGCAGAGTAAGCAGCAGCCCCAGGAACAAGGTGTAAGTCTATGCGCAGAACTGGTTTAGGGACATCTACAGTCAGCCACTTGTACAGACTCCTGGGACATTTTTCACTACCACCTTTTTCTTGTAGTCAAATCAAATGTTTCTTTAAATCCCCTAAAAACTTCAAAAAGTTCTGCCCTAAGCTCAAAAAGAATCTGTCCTATTCCAGTCCAGTTTACTTATAGTCCACCTCCATATTAAAAAAAAAAAAAAAAAAAAAAGAAAAAAAAGCTATGGAAAGCTGTATGGAGGTTCCTCAAAAAACTAAGAATGGATCTACTATATGATCCAGCAATCCCTCTAGCTATTTACCCCAAAGACTTGAAAACCCATATCCAAAAAGATATCTGCACACCGATGCTCATAGCAGCATTATTCACAGTGGCCAGGACAGGGAAGCAACCGAAGTGTCCTACAATAGATAATTGGCTAAAGAAGCTGTGGTACATATATACAATGGCAAATTACTCAGTCATAAGAAGAGATGAAATACTGCCATTTACAACAACATGGACGGACCTTGAAATAATCATACTAAGCGAAATAAGCCAGACAGAAAAGGTTGAAAAATCACATGGTATCACATATGTGGGATATAAACCTAAAAGCAACAAATGAACAGGACAAACAAACAGAGACTCATGGGCAATGGACTAGTGGTTACCAGAAGGAGGGAGGGAGGAGGAGGAGGAGAAAAATTAAAAGGTAAAACATTAAAAAAAATTATGTATATATAGTATGAAAAAAATAAACTGGCATTAAAAATAAAATTGGCTTGCTTACCCAAATGAGGTGTTAGCAGTTGAAGATAATGATTAAGTTTTCTTTTGCTCTTCTTTGCTCTTTTCCCTACCTCAGCCTAAGAAATATTTTAAGCAATTGTGCTTTCTCATTATTCAGTACATGCATGTAGTGCAATATTCCAAAGGTATGAAAGCATATACAGTGATTCTGACTCTCCTCTCCAGAGATAAATCACTGCTATACTTTTCATTACATGAAATTTGGAACTACAAGGGCTCTTCTGCACATTAAGTGGCCTAAAGAATAGGTGATAAAGGTGTTCTGGGAGAAGGTTCTGAGTGGCAAACTGGAACAGAATGTCATCTTCCAACCTGAACAATTAAATTCCTTCAGGGCACAAGTTGTTATTTGTAATCAAGAAAAAATTTGCCCAGTTGTCTAACATTATGAAGTTAGGTTCATATTCAGTACTTTATGTTTTCCTGAAACATCCTGAGATATGTTCTTGTTCATAAAATAACACCCAATTTGTTCAACTACTTGTTTATTTCAGAATAAACAAATGGCCTTTGTCTTTCACTCAGTAGTAGCATTTCTCAGTTTTTGATGTTAGTCAGAGAAAGGGTCAGAGCTCTTTTGGATTATCTGATAATATTTAATTGATGTGTTTAGAGAATGAAATAAATCTTGAGGTCAAGGTATACCTTGAGGTCAAGATATACAAGGTCAGGAGACCCTTTGCTTGCCCCTGTCCAAGGCAGGAACTTTTTCTGAGGCAGGGACTCTAAATGGGAGGAGACTAAGAGGGTGCAGGGTGCTCAAGGAAAACTGACTTCCTAAGGGAGGATTTTAGAATTTTTGAGTGGGGGTCTTTAAAAAAAATTACATGTACCTCCCTCCCCATTATCAAGCGTCAGTAAACTATGGGCCAAATCTAGCCCATCATCTATTTTTGTAATTAAAACTTTAGTGGAACATAGACATGCACATTTGATTTTGCTAGGTCTCTGGTTGCTTTCTAAATGGCGGAGTTGAGTGACAGACTGTATGGTACACAATGTAAAAAAATATTACTATCTGTCCTTTAATAGAAAAAGTTTGCTATCCCTGTCCTAGATGTTCCAGAGAATCATCACACAGTGAGCCACGATTACTAAATAACGTGTTCTTTTCCTCAATACTATAGGAGCAAGGTTTGTTTGTCATTATTGTGGCTGTTGGTAACGAAGATTTGAAAAATAACGGCTTAAACAAGATACTTCTCTCTCACGTAGAAGTCCAGAGCTGAACCGACATTCAAGTGTCAGAGACCCAGGCTATACTCCGCATAGCTTCCACTACCAAGGTCCAGCATGGTTGCTAAAGTGCCAGCCAATACATTCATGTCCAGGTAGCAGGAAGGAAAAGAGACAGCCTCAACTCAACTTTTTAGGAAACTTCTAGAAATACCACTCAACACTTTTTATAAATCATTGTCTAAACTTGGCCACATAGATACACCTAGCTGTAGTGGAGGCTCAGAAGTGTAGACTTTAGTTGGCTGGCAAGCTGCTTAGATTAAAAAAAAAAAAAAAATCAAGGTTACATTATTTTTAAAACAGAGGGTTGGATACTGAGAGATAATTAGCAAGCTCTGTCAAAGGAACCTTATTCCAATAGCCAAGCCCCTTATTAAGATAGGTGCATGCTCTGTAATCATTTGGCATAGCTCCAAAATGATAGGTCTTAAATATTTGCTTAACATTAATTTAAGAAATGATAAGATCAGTGCTGGTGAGAAGTAATTTTTCGTTAGCTGTTTTCAAATTTCCAATCAAAAGTATTGTCTCCATCAGAAGGGAATTGGACAAATTCTCCTTTCACCAGTTAGTATGGGGTCATGTGTGCAGACCTGAGTTAGCAGAATACTCCCATATAGTCCAGTGTTTTTTTTCTTAAAGGACTGTCCACCTGCCCATTCTGTCCCTGCGTTCATGGGACCCTGATACCTTCCCATTCCCACTGCAACCTCTCCAGTTAACATGCCCATTCCATCTACTGTCATCACTATAAATCACTTGCAAGTCAGAAGGAACTCAATATTTACCTCCTTCCCCAAACCACACCTGCCCCACGTCCAGGGCAAAAATATCTCACAGTAACATTTAGATTCTGATAATCTCCAACCAAGAAAGGCTACTCATCTCACTTTTAACACCAGTGATACAAGAAATAAAAGTGGATCTAAGGCAATATCGGAAAGCAAGAGCTTGAGAAGTAAAAAATTAAGAATGGATTCTGAATCCTTAATTTGAGGAAATTATCTGCATATTAAATAAGAATGGAAAAAAATGATGTCATGTGCCTTTGGTATATCGGTTAATACTTAGCAATCAGTCTTATTCCCATACTTTCCCTTCTCTTTGAAAGTCATTAATTAGACTTTCAGTATTAACACGTAAACTCTTGGAAATTTCTTTCTCACATACAAGTCCAGGGTGGAATGGAGACTCCATTGTGTCAAGGACCCAGGCCACCACACACGTTCTATTTTCTGTAAAGTTAGAAGACAGATATCATCTGTAAGCTCTAAAATATATTTAGAGCTGCCAAAAATAGTTGATAACAAGTAGAAGCCAAATGGGAGGAAATAAAAAGAAACACCTCAGAGGGGCATATTTCCAGACACGTATCCCAGCAAAACTACATTTCTCAAAGTTGAGGGTTACAATCTAAAGTGCAAAGTGTAGATCACCAATAAGTGTTGAAATTAGAGTTGGCAAAGGTAAATCTTCTCTTTGTAACAAGGGCAGACCTACACAAAGACTCAAAGAGATGAATGAGCCATATTTAAAGAAAGAGTTGGTTTCTTAGCAGTGCAGAAAAAAAAAGCCTTATTGAAAACCACTAGCCAAAATGACTACTATCCCCTCCCTGCCAGGTCAACCCTCAACCTCATCCCTCAACCTTGTGCAAATAGCTGATTCAGAAAATCCAATACATTCAAATACGAGTGACGGAAAGGCAAACATATGCATACCACTAACATCAATTAAAAATAGGAAAAAATAAGGAAAATGGAAGAAAACTGTATTAACAGGAAAGTCACAGAAAAATGCTGCCAATGGATCGTATGAAGCTTCTAGTCAAATATTTTACAATGAATTTTAAAGACCAAATGAAGCAATTTCTGTATGAAGGAAAAAATCACGAAGCAGAAATAACTCAGAAAAGTTAGCAAGAAAACAGGAGTTGAAATGTGAGATTTCGGAACTCGGAAAAGGGGAGAAAACAAAGTAACTGCAGATGAAAAATGGATGTGTGTAAGGAAGAAGAGATTGCAGAAAACACGGTAAGGGACAGAGAAGACAACAGTGAGGAAAGCATTTAAAATGAAGTGGAAATAAAGAGTTTTAAAACACGAGAGTGAAAATAATACGTAGAGAAATCAGACAAAGGAGAGCCTCCTCCTGCATAACTAGGATCCCTGAAGAATAGAACCATGGATCAGAACAAATCCTTAAAGATATAATTCAAGAGAACGTTAATTCAAGAGCAGAGTCAAACCCGATTAATGAAAGGCAACTACACACACACACACACACACACACACACACACACACACACACACACACAAATACACACCAGAGAGAACAGGTCAACAGTAAAATGAATCCTGACAAAGTTATTAAATTTTATCCTAGGACCTAACATACATTTTGGCTTGTGGTATATGCTTAATAAATATTCGCCGAGAGACTAACAAAACATTTTCTCCACAAAATCCTCTTTTTCCTTCATCCTCTGTTCCTGGGATATGATGTGGTACGAAATCACTTCCAAAAGCAATACTGAAAAACTCCAAGATCTTTAAAGCATTCTGTTTCATATACTTTCTTTACTAAGGCAGGAAAGATTAAAAAATACATTTTAGAAAGGTTTTCAGAAAGGACTGATGTAAAATGCTTTTCTTATAAGTTATACATTCACTATAAATTCAGAAGACGTTATGTCTCATATGTACTGCTTCGACAAAATTTCATTATATGTTTCCATTTGTCACATAGAGAGAAAAAAGATAAAATCAGAAAGCTTTTTTTTTACTTACTTTGGGTGTTCAAACTTGTCTATAAGATCAACTTTTTCCACCAGGTCTCCTCCAATTGTTCGGACTAAATCATAGAAATCATTTTCCGTGTAATTCTCAGAAGGCAACCAGAATGAAATGTCATTTATCACAGCAGGATATTTGCTAAGAGGCTAACAAAACGAGAAGAAAAGATAGATTGATTTGTTAGTTGGATGAGAATGTTTAAATTTTTCATGGAAAGTTACACATAGCTAATTAGAAAATTCTGGTAAAACATAATTTTAGCACTTGAATTTTCAGGAACAAGATGAACTTAACAGATAAGTCAATATTCCAAATTAGCAAATTCCATTAAGAATGTTTCAGATTCTTATCACATTCATGTGTAACATTACCATATATTATATTCATATCACCAATAATGTTCAATTTAGTACAAAGCAATATAAATTTATGATATTTCAGTCTTTTCCCTTTGAACACAAGAGGAGAAAAGTTCAAATTTAATTAACAGGCGATTCATTAACTTCTTGTGATATTTTCAGGAAGCCATTTTAATGGAGAAATAAGGGCTTATCAAAATTGATATTTCAATTAGTAATGTCATTATTTGTTAGCATTGCTAATTATAAAAATAACGAACTGAACTGAAAGTAGTCACTTAAGGAGGTATTTTTTAAATTATGCCTCTACGGATGTGATAAACACAATGTAGCCATTTCCTCCATTTTTTTCCAGTTTATTAGGGCTCACTATTTCATCATTATATTGGATACGCATTTAAAATTAGATACTTTTTGAAGTTATTGCATTTGATTACATGGCTAACATATATGAGCATGCTTTAGGTTTAGAAGTTACCATCACAATAAAAAATTTTTTATTAAATGTTTCATTATATTACTATAAAGTCTCCTAAGTGAATATCTGCTAAAGTGCTAAATTTGTTAGAAGGGCAAACTTATAAATCGATTTACTCCAAGACTGATATCATTACCCTTTGGTGAAGCACTGATTAGAAAAAATATAAAACTTTTAAATGGCAAAATGTCTAAAAAACCAAATGCTCAAACATAAATGATTATTCAACTTGAAACAGCAAGAAAGTTTTCAAACAAATTCATCAGTTTAGAACACACATTTCAAATGAACGTAATAAAGCTCCACCCAGGTGTTCCTAACAAAATACCACAGCTCCTGAAAAACAGCCCTGTTTTCTCTCCTAAAGACATTATGATAAATAATCCATGGGTTAATGTAGCAGCTCCAGATGACAGGAGTTTGGTGGTCACACATGTTGCTTTTCTTTTGACAACACCCTTTTCCACTTATGCAATATGGAAATTTAGAGATATTAGATAAAATGCTGGGATATCCTGAAATCTTTTCAACTGACCCAAGCAAAGGGCCACACTTGTTGAGCTCTGATGTGAGACAAGATGACAGAAATGGGAGAAGGTGCTCAACTAAGCATCTGTGTCAGCAACCCATCAACAGTCAACATGATAATGTAGTAAGTGCTACATTACAGTGAATCGATTCAGCTGTTCTTCTCTAACCAGACCAGCTAATGGAGACATCAAGTAAGCAAGGCAGGAAGACTTGCCTCCATTCCTAGCTATACTGTGATGAGGAGATAGTGACCTTGTGGAATGACAAGGCTAGAGGTGGACAGGCGAAGTGACCACATATAGGGACTTGATAATCCATAATCATAGAATTAGAAATTTTAAAATTGGAAGGAAACTTTCAGCCAGAATAAAGAGATAAACTGAGGCAAGCTCAAATTACCAGAAATTGAGTTTATTCGGGTATAGCAGAAGACCTGCAGTTCGTGAAACACATGGTGTAGCAAACTACTGGCAAGTCTACTGATGGTTTGGGGTGGGCTGTATTTATAGGCAAGAAGTACAAAGAGGGGAATCCAGCCAGAGTTCAAGAAGTAAGTTCACTGGCTTGAGGATGGGGAGAGATTCTTCATGGATGTTCACTGGCAGAAGATAAGTCTTGGTCTTCTGTGAATCAGGCATTTACTGGAAATTAGTCACTTGGTTCTTAAGTTCTGAGGGGTGCACATGCGAATCTGTTCCATATCCTCTGTTTCCGTTTTAGATTGAAATCCTTCCATGGACTTTAAATAGCATCTAATATTATTTGTGTTTTCTCATTTCTTTTCCTGATCTAGATAGAGGCATGTCATTTTATTGTGTATGTTGCGTGCCATTGAGTCAGCTCTGACTCCTGGTGACTATGAATGAGTGATGCCCTGATGCTCACAATGTCCTATCCTCAACAGCCCTGCTTAGCTCCTGGAGATTCATGCCTATGGCTTCTTTTACAGAGTCAATCCATCTCATATTTCGTCTTCCTCTCTTACTGCTACTTTCTATTTCTCCCAACATTATTGCAGTTTTATCAAATAACCACCTATTATTGATTAGTTCTTTTGAGATCCTCTCTATAATTCTTGTTTGTTTTTAAAGAATTAGAAAGGGGATCGAAACTACAGATATAGTAGAGACTTTCAAAGTCATAAGTAAATATTATGAAGTATTTAATAACAAATTTGAAAACTTGTAATAAAAGAATAATTTTAACTCAAAACAGAAAATTTAAACCAATGAGTCTGTATCAAATTGAATTATAAGTAAAATCTCACAACAAAATTGTTAGACTCAGATGAAGTGAAGGTTTCATGAAAACAGAAAAAGAAAGTAACTCAACTAATTTTCTGAAGCTCCTATCAACTTTAGTCTGAAACTGGACAAGCATAGTAAAATTCATAAAAAATTGTAGACCAATTTCGCCTTATAAACTACATGAAAAGTCCTAAATATAACTTCAGCAAACACGATTCAATAACATAGTAACATAATAATACAAAATAGTCAAGTAAAGTTTTCTGGAATAATGGGAATGATTTAAAACCAAAAATAATCTACTAATTGACACACAGTATAAAGAAAAAAATCATGTGATTTGTTTTTCATAGAAAGGAAGCATTTGATAAATGTAACACTCATTCATGATAAGAAAAAGGTTTTTTGGCAAATTGTAAATAGAAGGCAACATCCTTAGCCTAACAAGGTACTTAAAACCTACAGCAAACATATTTAATGTTAAAAATTTTTAAGGAGCATTCCAAATAAAGTCAAGAATAAGATAAGCATAGCCACTATCATCCTTGCTTTCTCACATTATAAATTCTAATTAAGGCAACAAACAGGAAAAACTATGAATAAAAAATGGGAATGAAATAGGCAAAATTGGTGATCTAAATTTGAACCTTTCTTACTACCTATATGACTTGGACAAATGGCTTAATCTCTGTTTTCAGTTTTACTTGAAAATGGAGATATTATTAGTATCTATCTCACACAATAATTATTTTGTATATACTGTCATACATACAATATATGAGTTAAAGTAAATGAAATAGAGATACTATGACTAAAATTCAAAAACATGTTAAGTTTAAAAAGTAAGTTTTATTAAGATGTGTGTAGTATGATATTTATATGAAGTTAAAAAATAGGATAATAAAGTATACATGTAAACTGTATTAAAACAGATGTAGGAAAGGAGGGAAAACTATTCAAGAAAGGTATAAAAGGGATTTCAACTTTAAGACACAAGAGTTCAGGTTCAACCTTGATTTGTGCAGCAAATCCACTGAGTGACTTCTGCATGCCAGAGGTGTTGGTTGGGTTGGGGCAGAAGTGGGTGTAATACTCCAGTAAGTAAGATTAGCCCAACTTATACTTTATTCTCTTCATGCAGATTGATAGTTAACATCCTTGTAACTCTCCTCTTATTAGAGGGTAGCAAATTATGCTACCCCGAAATATACTACTTTGTGATAAGGATTATTCTGAGCTGAAGGAAACTGAGAAGCTGATACCAAAAAAGCTCCCGGCCCTCTCCTAATTTGCCTAAGAGGAGGGCATAAATTTGCAAAGGTGTCCCATCTCTCCAATCTACTAGGAGGGATGAAAATTAATCACTGGAGACAACTGTAGACTTTTATCAGCCCAGAGATGACTTTAGAGGAACCTACATAACAAACTTTACTAACTAGTTCTTACCTTTGATTGGTTTCCTATATATTTACCTTTCCACAATTTGCCACCCCTACAGACTCAAGCTACTTTTCCTTTGTCATATCACTTCTCTAAAGACTTATTGTTCTTTTCCTAAACTGCGATATAAGCTCAAGTACTAACCAAATCTTTGACTTATTCATGTCTAGGTACTCCTATGTGTTACATTAGTGCACATGTTAGTAAACTTGTTTTTCTTTTAGCCTGTCATTTGTTACAGAGCCCCAGCAGAGACCTAGAAGGGTACAAGGAAAAATATTTTTCCCCCTCTCCTACACTTATTGCATTGTGACTACCTTTAATGGTCCTGGAATAATATCTTTATTTTATAAGGTTGGGCTAATCCTAGGGATCTATAAACATTTTTTTACAGTTTGCCCTTTCTAACACCTTCTATCTCTGCCAATTATTAACACTTCCAACCTGAAAATTGCTTTCTTCTGTGTTGGGAGTTGAGGGGGTGGGGCAATCATGGAGTTATGTGCTTCCCTGACCTCAGGCCTACCCCAAGACTCCAACTGTATTAAGTGCCTCTCTTAGGTTCCTTTCTCTGCCACTATGTCCTCTAGGACCAGCACTAACGTCTGGTTCACCTGCGTAGCCCAGCAGTGGCACAGTGCCTGCCTAATAAATACCTGTTAAAATCTTATTGAACTGACCACACTATGGGGGGTCTGTGTCCACATTTCCCAAATTTCCCAGGGTAGTTTAGATTTTTAGAGATAATAATTATGGTTCCAAAAAGGACAATTCTCCATGTCATCTGAGTCACATGAATTTGATTTTTCAAAGATATTGTTATTCTTCCCTTTTTATC